>NW_022262624.1:54441-101941 GCF_002021735.2 Oncorhynchus kisutch | reverse complement strand
CAGGAGATTGGGGGGTGGGGGAGAGGGGGAGGCAGGTGAGAAGGGGAGAGGGGTGTTGTGTGTAGGCCAGTGACTATTATGGGGTGTTGTGTGTAGGTCAGTGACTATTATGGGGTGTTGTGTGTAGGCCAGTGACTATTATGGGGTGTTGTGTGTAGGCCAGTGACTATTATGGGGTGTTGTGTGTAGGCCAGTGACTATTATGAGGTGTGTAGGTCAGTGACTATTATGAGGTGTTGTGTGTAGGTCAGTGACTATTATGAGGTGTTGTGTGTAGGACAGTGACTATTATGGGGTGTTGTGTGTAGGTCAGTGACTATTATGGGATGTTGTGTGTAGGCCAGTGACTATTATGAGGTGTTGTGTGTAGGCCATTGACTATTATGAGGTGTTGTGTGTAGGCCAGTGACTATTATGGGGTGTTGTGTGTAGGCCAGTGACTATTATGGGGTGTTGTGTGTAGGACAGTGACTATTATGGGGTGTTGTGTGTAGGACAGTGACTATTATGGGGTGTTGTGTGTAGGCCAGTGACTATTATGGGGTGTTGTGTGTAGGACAGTGACTATTATGGGGTGTTGTGTGTAGGACAGTGACTATTATGGGGTGTTGTGTGTAGGCCAGTGACTATTATGGGGTGTTGTGTGTACGTCAGTGACTATTATGGGGTGTTGTGTGTAGGTGACAAAAGTCAAGGGGTGTGAATGCTTTCTGAAGGCCATCATCCTGTATGTGTGTGTGTGTGTGTTAGTGTGTTAGTGTAATGGCGATAGAAACAACTGGCGATAGAAACAACCAACGACTCTCTCTTTCTCATCAGGTTTTGGGGACGACTTCACTTTACGGTTCAACCATATGAATGTACCATTTAATTTAAACCATGTAAATGTACCATTTAATTTAAACAACATAAATGTACCATTTCATTTAAACCATGTAAATGTACCATTTGATTTAAATCGTAGAAATAGATTTAAGTCCTTTTATTTCTTCCTGTGATCCAGTTCCCATTTGGTTCAGATTGATCTGAACTCTGCGTTGGCTGAACAAACAGGAGACCGCAGTACATGACATTTACTCAGGACCACTCTGCCTTGTGAAGGTCATCAGGTTTCTGATGTCACGTTCTGACGGCGTTCTGTATGAAAACCCTGCCATCTTTTATTGACGCTGTCGAATCGACCTGAGAAGGTATTCGTCTCCATCGATATGGAAGGTGGCCTACAGTGTATATATGTCCTGTAGGTACTCAGAAACTGCTATGCTGTGGCTCTCTGACAGACAGACATCTCTAGTGATGTTACCTTCTCTTCTCTCTGACAGACCGACATCTCTAGTGATGTTACCTCACCTCCTCTCCTCTCTGACAGACAGACATCTCTAGTGATGTTACCTCACCTCACCTCCTCTCCTCTCTGACAGACAGACATCTCTAGTGATGTCACCTTCTCTCCTCTCTGACAGACAGACATCTCTAGTGATGTTACCTTCTCTCCTCTCTGACAGACCGACATCTCTAGTGATGTTACCTCATCTCCTCTCCTCTCTGACAGACAGACATCTCTAGTGATGTTACCTTCTCTCCTCTCTGACAGACAGACATCTCTAGTGATGTTACCTTCTCTCCTCTCTGACAGACCGACATCTCTAGTGATGTTACCTCACCTCCTCTCCTCTCTGACAGACAGACAGACATCTCTAGTGATGTTACCTCACCTTCTCTCTGACAGACAGACATCTCTAGTGATGTTACCTTCTCTCCTCTCTGACAGACCGACATCTCTAGTGATGTTACCTCACCTTCTCTCTGACAGACAGACATCTCTAGTGATGTCACCTTCTCTCCTCTCTGACAGACAGACATCTCTAGTGATGTTACCTTCTCTCCTCTCTGACAGACAGACATCTCTAGTGATGTTACCTCACCTCCTCTCCTCTCTGACAGACAGACAGACATCTCTAGTGATGTCACCTTCTCTCCTCTCTGACAGACAGACATCTCTAGTGATGTTACCTCACCTCCTCTCTGACAGACAGACAGACATCTCTAGTGATGTTACCTCACCTTCTCTCTGACAGACAGACAGACATCTCTAGTGATGTTACCTCCTCTCCTCTCCTCTCCTCTCCTCTCCTCTCCTCTCCTCTCCTCTCCTCTCCTCTCCTCTCCTCTCCTCTCCTCTCCTCTCCTCTCCTCTCCTCTCCTCTCCTCTCCTCTCCTCTCCTCTCCTCTCCTCTCCTCTCCCCTCCCCTCCCCTCCCCTCCTCCCCTCCTCTCCCCTCTGGGTTGTGGTACTTTGTACTGGGTTGTGGTACTTTGTACTGGGTTGTGGTACTTTGTGCTGGGTTGTGGTACTTTGTACTGGGTTGTGGTACTTTGTGCTGGGTTGTGGTACTTTGTGCTGGGTTGTGGTACTTTGTACTGGGTTGTGGTACTTTGTACTGGGTTGTGGTACTTTGTGCTGGGTTGTGGTACTTTGTACTGGGTTGTGGTACTTTGTACTGGGTTGTGGTACTTTGTGCTGGGTTGTGGTACTTTGTGCTGGGTTGTGGTACTTTGTGCTGGGTTGTGGTACTTTGTACTGGGTTGTGGTACTTTGTACTGGGTTGTGGTACTTTGTACTGGGTTGTGGTACTTTGTACTGGGTTGTGGTACTTTGTACTGGGGTGTGGTACTTTGTACTTGGTTGTGGTACTTTGTCCTTGGTTGTGGTACTTTGTACTGGGTTGTGGTACTTTGTGCTTGGTTGTGGTACTTTGTCCTTGGTTGTGGTACTTTGTACTGGGTTGTGGTACTTTGTGCTTGGTTGTGGTACTTTGTGCTGGGTTGTGATGTTGTGGTACTTTGTACTGGGTTGTGGTACTTTGTGCTGGGTTGTGGTACGTTGTCCTTGGTTGTGGTACTTTGTACTGGGTTGTGATGTTGTGGTACTTTGTACTGGGTTGTGGTACTTTGTGCTGGGTTGTGGTACGTTGTCCTTGGTTGTGGTACTTTGTACTGGGTTGTGGTACTTTGTTCTGGGTTGTGGTACTTTGTACTGGGTTGTGGTACTTTGTACCGGGTTGTGGTACTTTGTACTTGGTTGTGGTACTTTGTATTTGGTTGTGGTACTTTATACTTGCATGTGGTACTTTGTACTTGCATGTGGTACTTTGTACTTGGTTGTGGTACTTTGTACTTGGTTGTGGTACTTTATACTTGCTTGTGGTACTTTGTACTTGCTTGTGGTACTTTGTACTTGCTTGTGGTACTTTGTTCTTGGTTGTGGTACTTTGTACTTGGTTGTGGTACTTTGTACTTGGTTGTGGTACTTTGTACTGGGGTGTGGTACTGTGTACTTGGTTGTGGTACTTTGTACTGGGTTGTGGTACTTTGTACTGGGTTGTGGTACTTTGTACTGGGTTGTGGTACTTTGTACTTGGTTGTGGTACTTTGTACTGGGTTGTGGTACTTTGTGCTGGGTTGTGGTACTTTGTGCTGGGTTGTGGTACTTTGTACTGGGTTGTGGTACTTTGTACTGGGTTGTGGTACTTTGTACTGGGGTGTGGTACTTTGTACTTGGTTGTGGTACTTTGTCCTTGGTTGTGGTACTTTGTACTGGGTTGTGGTACTTTGTACTGGGTTGTGGTACTTTGTCCTTGGTTGTGGTACTTTGTACTGGGTTGTGGTACTTTGTACTTGGTTGTGGTACTTTGTCCTTGGTTGTGGTACTTTGTACTGGGTTGTGGTACTTTGTGCTTGGTTGTGGTACTTTGTACTTGGTTGTGGTACTTTGTGGCAGCTGGTAATTTCTACTTGGTTGTGGTACTTTGTGCTTGGTTGTGGTACGTTGTCCTTGGTTGTGGTACTTTGTACTGGGTTGTGATGTTGTGGTACTTTGTACTGGGTTGTGGTACTTTGTACTGGGTTGTGGTACTTTGTGCTGGGTTGTGGTACGTTGTCCTTGGTTGTGGTACTTTGTACTGGGTTGTGGTACTTTGTTCTGGGTTGTGGTACTTTGTACTGGGTTGTGGTACTTTGTACTGGGTTGTGGTACTTTGTACTTGGTTGTGGTACTTTGTACTTGGTTGTGGTACTTTATACTTGCTTGTGGTACTTTGTACTTGCTTGTGGTACTTTATACTTGCTTGTGGTACTTTGTACTTGCTTGTGGTACTTTGTACTTGCTTGTGGTACTTTGTTCTTGGTTGTGGTACTTTGTACTTGGTTGTGGTACTTTGTACTTGGTTGTGGTACTTTGTACTGGGGTGTGGTACTGTGTACTTGGTTGTGGTACTTTGTACTGGGTTGTGGTACTTTGTACTGGGTTGTGGTACTTTGTCCTTGGTTGTGGTACTTTGTACTGGGTTGTGGTACTTTGTACTTGGTTGTGGTACTTTGTCCTTGGTTGTGGTACTTTGTACTGGGTTGTGGTACTTTGTGCTTGGTTGTGGTACTTTGTACTTGGTTGTGGTACTTTGTGGCAGCTGGTAATTTCTACTTGGTTGTGGTACTTTGTGCTTGGTTGTGGTACGTTGTCCTTGGTTGTGGTACTTTGTACTGGGTTGTGATGTTGTGGTACTTTGTACTGGGTTGTGGTACTTTGTACTGGGTTGTGGTACTTTGTGCTGGGTTGTGGTACGTTGTCCTTGGTTGTGGTACTTTGTACTGGGTTGTGGTACTTTGTTCTGGGTTGTGGTACTTTGTACTGGGTTGTGGTACTTTGTACTGGGTTGTGGTACTTTGTACTGGGTTGTGGTACTTTGTACTTGGTTGTGGTACTTTGTACTTGGTTTTGGTACTTTATACTTGCTTGTGGTTCTTTATACTGGGTTGTGGTACTTTGTACTGGGGTGTGGTACTGTGTACTTGGTTGTGGTACTTTGTACTGGGTTGTGTAACTTGGCGCTGGGTTGTGGTACTTTGTGCTGGGTTGTGGTACTTTGTGCTGGGTTGTGGTACTTTGTACTGGGTTGTGGTACTTTGTACTGGGTTGTGGTACTTTGTGCTGGGTTGTGGTACTTTGTGCTGGGTTGTGGTACTTTGTGCTGGGTTGTGGTACTTTGTACTGGGTTGTGATGTTGTGGTACTTTGTGCTTGGTTGTGGTACTTTGTACTGGGTTGTGGTACTTTGTACTGGGTTGTGGTACTTTGTACTGGGTTGTGCTACTTTGTACTGGGTTGTGGTACTTTGTACTGGGTTGTGGTACTTTGTGCTTGGTTGTGGTACTTTGTGTGGGCTGTGGTACTTTGTGCTGGGTTGTGGTACTTTGTACTGGGTTGTGATGTTGTGGTACTTTGTGCTTGGTTGTGGTACTTTGTACTGGGTTGTGGTACTTTGTACTGGGTTGTGGTACTTTGTACTGGGTTGTGGTACTTTGTACTGGGTTGTGGTACATTGTGCTTGGTTGTGGTACTTTGTACTGGGTTGTGGTACTTTATGCTGGGTTGTGGTACTTTGTGCTGGGTTGTGGTACTTTGTGCTGAGTTCTGGTACTTTGTACTGGGTTGTGGTACTTTGTACTGGGTTGTGGTACTTTGTACTGGGTTGTGGTACTTTGTACTTGGTTGTGGTACTTTGTACTGGGTTGTGGTACTTTGTACTGGGTTGTGGTACTTTGAACTTGGTTGTGGTACTATGTACTGGGTTGTGGTACTTTGTACTGGGTTGTGGTACTTTGTACTGGGTTGTGGTACTTTGTGCTGGGTTGTGGTACTTTGTACTGGGTTGTGGTACTTTGTACTGGGTTGTGGTACTTTGTGCTGGGTTGTGGTACTTTGTGCTGGGTTGTGGTACTTTGTGCTTAGTTGTGGTACTTTGTACTGGGTTGTGGTACTTTGTACTATGTTGTGGTACTTTGTACTGGGTTGTGGTACTTTGTTCTTGGTTGTGGTACTTTATACTTGCTTGTGGTTCTTTATACTGGGTTGTGGTACTTTGTACTTGGTTGTGGTACTTTGTACTTGGTTGTGGTACTTTGTACTGGGGTGTGGTACTGTGTACTTGGTTGTGGTACTTTGTACTGGGTTGTGGTACTTTGTGCTGGGTTGTGGTACTTTGTGCTGGGTTGTGGTACTTTGTGCTGGGTTGTGGTACTTTGTACTGGGTTGTGGTACTTTGTACTGGGTTGTGGTACTTTGTGCTGGGTTGTGGTTCTTTGTGCTGGGTTGTGGTACTTTGTGCTTGGTTGTGGTACTTTGTACTGGGTTGTGGTACTTTGTGCTGGGTTGTGGTACTTTGTACTGGGTTGTGGTACTTTGTACTGGGTTGTGGTACATTGTGCTTGGTTGTGGTACTTTGTACTGGGTTGTGGTACTTTATGCTGGGTTGTGGTACTTTGTGCTGGGTTGTGGTACTTTGTGCTGGGTTCTGGTACTTTGTACTGGGTTGTGGTACTTTGTACTGGGTTGTGGTACTTTGTACTGGGTTGTGGTACTTTGTACTTGGTTGTGGTACTTTGTACTGGGTTGTGGTACTTTGTACTGGGTTGTGGTACTTTGAACTTGGTTGTGGTACTATGTACTGGGTTGTGGTACTTTGTACTGGGTTGTGGTACTTTGTACTGGGTTGTGGTACTTTGTGCTGGGTTGTGGTACTTTGTACTGGGTTGTGGTACTTTGTACTGGGTTGTGGTACTTTGTGCTGGGTTGTGGTACTTTGTGCTGGGTTGTGGTACTTTGTGCTTAGTTGTGGTACTTTGTACTGGGTTGTGGTACTTTGTACTATGTTGTGGTACTTTGTACTGGGTTGTGGTACTTTGTTCTTGGTTGTGGTACTTTATACTTGCTTGTGGTTCTTTATACTGGGTTGTGGTACTTTGTACTTGGTTGTGGTACTTTGTACTTGGTTGTGGTACTTTGTACTGGGGTGTGGTACTGTGTACTTGGTTGTGGTACTTTGTACTGGGTTGTGGTACATTGTGCTTGGTTGTGGTACTTTGTACTGGGTTGTGGTACTTTATGCTGGGTTGTGGTACTTTGTGCTGGGTTGTGGTACTTTGTGCTGGGTTCTGGTACTTTGTACTGGGTTGTGGTACTTTGTACTGGGTTGTGGTACTTTGTACTGGGTTGTGGTACTTTGTACTTGGTTGTGGTACTTTGTACTGGGTTGTGGTACTTTGTACTGGGTTGTGGTACTTTGAACTTGGTTGTGGTACTATGTACTGGGTTGTGGTACTTTGTACTGGGTTGTGGTACTTTGTACTGGGTTGTGGTACTTTGTGCTGGGTTGTGGTACTTTGTACTGGGTTGTGGTACTTTGTACTGGGTTGTGGTACTTTGTGCTGGGTTGTGGTACTTTGTGCTGGGTTGTGGTACTTTGTGCTTAGTTGTGGTACTTTGTACTGGGTTGTGGTACTTTGTACTATGTTGTGGTACTTTGTACTGGGTTGTGGTACTTTGTTCTTGGTTGTGGTACTTTATACTTGCTTGTGGTTCTTTATACTGGGTTGTGGTACTTTGTACTTGGTTGTGGTACTTTGTACTTGGTTGTGGTACTTTGTACTGGGGTGTGGTACTGTGTACTTGGTTGTGGTACTTTGTACTGGGTTGTGGTACTTTGTGCTGGGTTGTGGTACTTTGTGCTGGGTTGTGGTACTTTGTGCTGGGTTGTGGTACTTTGTACTGGGTTGTGGTACTTTGTACTGGGTTGTGGTACTTTGTGCTGGGTTGTGGTTCTTTGTGCTGGGTTGTGGTACTTTGTGCTTGGTTGTGGTACTTTGTACTGGGTTGTGGTACTTTGTGCTTGGTTGTGGTACTTTGTACTGGGTTGTGGTACTTTGTTCTTGGTTGTGGTACTTTATACTTGCTTGTGGTTCTTTATACTGGGTTGTGGTACTTTGTACTTGGTTGTGGTACTTTGTACTTGGTTGTGGTACTTTGTACTGGGGTGTGGTACTGTGTACCTGGTTGTGGTACTTTGTACTGGGTTGTGGTACTTTGTGCTGGGTTGTGGTACTTTGTGCTGGGTTGTGGTACTTTGTGCTGGGTTGTGGTACTTTGTACTGGGTTGTGGTACTTTGTACTGGGTTGTGGTACTTTGTGCTGGGTTGTGGTACTTTGTGCTGGGTTGTGGTACTTTGTCTTGGGTTGTGGTACTTTGTACTGGGTTGTGATGTTGTGGTACTTTGTGCTTGGTTGTGGTACTTTGTACTGGGTTGTGGTACTTTGTACTGGGTTGTGCTACTTTGTACTGGGTTGTGGTACTTTGTACTGGGTTGTGGTACTTTGTGCTTGGTTGTGGTACTTTGTGTGGGTTGTGGTACTTTGTGCTGGGTTGTGGTACTTTGTACTGGGTTGTTATGTTGTGGTACTTTGTGCTTGGTTGTGGTACTTTGTGGCAGCTGGTAATTTCTACTTGGTTGTGGTACTTTGTGCTTGGTTGTGGTACGTTGTCCTTGGTTGTGGTACTTTGTACTGGGTTGTGATGTTGTGGTACTTTGTACTGGGTTGTGGTACTTTGTACTGGGTTGTGGTACTTTGTGCTGGGTTGTGGTACGTTGTCCTTGGTTGTGGTACTTTGTACTGGGTTGTGGTACTTTGTTCTGGGTTGTGGTACTTTGTACTGGGTTGTGGTACTTTGTACTGGGTTGTGGTACTTTGTACTTGGTTGTGGTACTTTGTACTTGGTTGTGGTACTTTATACTTGCTTGTGGTACTTTGTACTTGCTTGTGGTACTTTATACTTGCTTGTGGTACTTTGTACTTGCTTGTGGTACTTTGTACTTGCTTGTGGTACTTTGTTCTTGGTTGTGGTACTTTGTACTTGGTTGTGGTACTTTGTACTTGGTTGTGGTACTTTGTACTGGGGTGTGGTACTGTGTACTTGGTTGTGGTACTTTGTACTGGGTTGTGGTACTTTGTACTGGGTTGTGGTACTTTGTCCTTGGTTGTGGTACTTTGTACTGGGTTGTGGTACTTTGTACTTGGTTGTGGTACTTTGTCCTTGGTTGTGGTACTTTGTACTGGGTTGTGGTACTTTGTGCTTGGTTGTGGTACTTTGTACTTGGTTGTGGTACTTTGTGGCAGCTGGTAATTTCTACTTGGTTGTGGTACTTTGTGCTTGGTTGTGGTACGTTGTCCTTGGTTGTGGTACTTTGTACTGGGTTGTGATGTTGTGGTACTTTGTACTGGGTTGTGGTACTTTGTACTGGGTTGTGGTACTTTGTGCTGGGTTGTGGTACGTTGTCCTTGGTTGTGGTACTTTGTACTGGGTTGTGGTACTTTGTTCTGGGTTGTGGTACTTTGTACTGGGTTGTGGTACTTTGTACTGGGTTGTGGTACTTTGTACTGGGTTGTGGTACTTTGTACTTGGTTGTGGTACTTTGTACTTGGTTTTGGTACTTTATACTTGCTTGTGGTTCTTTATACTGGGTTGTGGTACTTTGTACTGGGGTGTGGTACTGTGTACTTGGTTGTGGTACTTTGTACTGGGTTTGTGTAACTTGGCGCTGGGTTGTGGTACTTTGTGCTGGGTTGTGGTACTTTGTGCTGGGTTGTGGTACTTTGTACTGGGTTGTGGTACTTTGTACTGGGTTGTGGTACTTTGTGCTGGGTTGTGGTACTTTGTGCTGGGTTGTGGTACTTTGTGCTGGGTTGTGGTACTTTGTACTGGGTTGTGATGTTGTGGTACTTTGTGCTTGGTTGTGGTACTTTGTACTGGGTTGTGGTACTTTGTACTGGGTTGTGGTACTTTGTACTGGGTTGTGCTACTTTGTACTGGGTTGTGGTACTTTGTACTGGGTTGTGGTACTTTGTGCTTGGTTGTGGTACTTTGTGTGGGCTGTGGTACTTTGTGCTGGGTTGTGGTACTTTGTACTGGGTTGTGATGTTGTGGTACTTTGTGCTTGGTTGTGGTACTTTGTACTGGGTTGTGGTACTTTGTACTGGGTTGTGGTACTTTGTACTGGGTTGTGGTACTTTGTACTGGGTTGTGGTACATTGTGCTTGGTTGTGGTACTTTGTACTGGGTTGTGGTACTTTATGCTGGTTGTGTACTTTGTGCTGGGTTGTGGTACTTTGTGCTGAGTTCTGGTACTTTGTACTGGGTTGTGGTACTTTGTACTTGGGTTGTTGGTACTTTGTACTGGGTTGTGGTACTTTGTACTTGGTTGTGGTTACTTTGTACTGGGTTGTGGTACTTTGTACTGGGTTGTGGTACTTTGAACTTGGTTGTGGTACTATGTACTGGGTTGTGGTACTTTGTACTGGGTTGTGGTACTTTGTACTGGGTTGTGGTACTTTGTGCTGGGTTGTGGTACTTTGTACTGGGTTGTGGTACTTTGTACTGGGTTGTGGTACTTGTGCTGGGTTGTGGTACTTTGTGCTGGGTTGTGGTACTTTGTGCTTAGTTGTGGTACTTTGTACTGGGTTTGTGGTACTTTGTACTATGTTGTGGTACTTTGTACTGGGTTGTGGTACTTTGTTCTTGGTTGTGGTACTTTATACTTGCTTGTGGTTCTTTATACTGGGTTGTGGTACTTTGTACTTGGTTGTGGTACTTTGTACTTGGTTGTGGTACTTTGTACTGGGGTGTGGTACTGTGTACTTGGTTGTGGTACTTTGTACTGGGTTGTGGTACTTTGTGCTGGGTTGTGGTACTTTGTGCTGGGTTGTGGTACTTTGTGCTGGGTTGTGGTACTTTGTACTGGGTTGTGGTACTTTGTACTGGGTTGTGGTACTTTGTGCTGGGTTGTGGTTCTTTGTGCTGGGTTGTGGTACTTTGTGCTTGGTTGTGGTACTTTGTACTGGGTTGTGGTACTTTGTGCTGGGTTGTGGTACTTTGTACTGGGTTGTGGTACTTTGTACTGGGTTGTGGTACATTGTGCTTGGTTGTGGTACTTTGTACTGGGTTGTGGTACTTTATGCTGGGTTGTGGTACTTTGTGCTGGGTTGTGGTACTTTGTGCTGGGTTCTGGTACTTTGTACTGGGTTGTGGTACTTTGTACTGGGTTGTGGTACTTTGTACTGGGTTGTGGTACTTTGTACTTGGTTGTGGTACTTTGTACTGGGTTGTGGTACTTGTACTGGGTTGTGGTACTTTGAACTTGGTTGTGTACGTACTGGGTTGTGGTACTTTGTACTGGGTTGTGGTACTTTGTACTGGGTTGTGGTACTTTGTGCTGGGTTGTGGTACTTTGTACTGGGTTGTGGTACTTTGTACTGGGTTGTGGTACTTTGTGCTGGGTTGTGGTACTTTGTGCTGGGTGTGTGGTACTTTGTGCTTAGTTGTGGTACTTTGTACTGGGTTGTGGGTACTTTGTACTATGTTGTGGTACTTTGTACTGGGTTGTGGTACTTTGTTCTTGGTTGTGGTACTTTATACTTGCTTGTGGTTCTTTATACTGGGGTTGTGGTACTTTGTACTTGGTTGTGGTACTTTGTACTTGGTTGTGGTACTTTGTACTGGGGTGTGGTACTGTGTACTTGGTTGTGGTACTTTGTACTGGGTTGTGGTACATTGTGCTTGGTTGTGGTACTTTGTACTGGGTTGTGGTACTTTATGCTGGGTTGTGGTACTTTGTGCTGGGTTGTGGTACTTTGTGCTGGGTTCTGGTACTTTGTACTGGGTTGTGGTACTTTGTACTGGGTTGTGGTACTTTGTACTGGGTTGTGGTACTTTGTACTTGGTTGTGGTACTTTGTACTGGGTTGTGGTACTTTGTACTGGGTTGTGGTACTTTGAACTTGGTTGTGGTACTATGTACTGGGTTGTGGTACTTTGTACTGGGTTGTGGTACTTTGTACTGGGTTGTGGTACTTTGTGCTGGGTTGTGGTACTTTGTACTGGGTTGTGGTACTTTGTACTGGGTTGTGGTACTTTGTGCTGGGTTGTGGTACTTTGTGCTGGGTGTGGTACTTTGTGCTTAGTTGTGGTACTTTGTACTGGGTTGTGGTACTTTGTACTATGTTGTGGTACTTTGTACTGGGTTGTGGTACTTTGTTCTTGGTTGTGGTACTTTATACTTGCTTGTGGTTCTTTATACTGGGTTGTGGTACTTTGTACTTGGTTGTGGTACTTTGTACTTGGTTGTGGTACTTTGTACTGGGGTGTGGTACTGTGTACTTGGTTGTGGTACTTTGTACTGGGTTGTGGTACTTTGTGCTGGGTTGTGGTACTTTGTGCTGGGTTGTGGTACTTTGTGCTGGGTTGTGGTACTTTGTACTGGGTTGTGGTACTTTGTACTGGGTTGTGGTACTTTGTGCTGGGTTTGTGGTTCTTTGTGCTGGGTTGTGGTACTTTGTGCTTGGTTGTGGTACTTTGTACTGGGTTGTGGTACTTTGTGCTTGGTTGTGGTACTTTGTACTGGGTTGTTGGTACTTTGTTCTTGGTTGTGGTACTTTTATACTTGCTTGTGGTTTCTTTATACTGGGTTGTTGGTACTTTGTACTTGGTTGTGGTACTTTGTACTTGGTTGTGGTACTTTGTACTGGGGTGTGTATGTGTACTGGTTGTGTACTTTGTACTGGGTGTGGTACTTTGTACTGGGTTGTGGTACTTTGTACTGGGTTGTGTACTTTGTACTTGGTTGTGGTACTTTGTACTGGGTTGTGGTACTTTGTACTGGGTTGTGTACTTTGAACTTGGTTGTGGTACTATGTACTGGGTTGTTGGTACTTTGTACTGGGTTGTGGTACTTTGTACTGGGTTGTGGTACTTTGTGCTGGGTTGTGGTACTTTGTACTGGGTTGTGGTACTTTGTACTGGTTGTGGTACTTTGTGCTGGGTTTGTGGTACTTTGTGCTGGGGTTGTGGTACTTGTGCTTAGTTGTTGGTACTTTGTTAACTGGGTTTGTGGTACTTTGTACTATGTTGTGGTACTTTGTACTGGGTTGTGGTACTTTGTTCTTGGTTGTGGTACTTTATAATTGCTTGTGGTTCTTTATAACTGGGTTGTGGTACTTACTTTGGTACTTTACTTGGTTGGTTACTGGGGTGTGGTACTTTGTACTTGGTTGTGGTACTTTGTACTGGGTTGTGGTACTTTGTGCTTGGTTGTGGTACTTTGTACTGGGTTGTGGTACTTTGTGCTGGGTTGTGGTACTTTGTGCTGGGTTGTGGTACTTTGTGCTGGGTTGTGGTACTTTGTACTGGGTTGTGGTACTTTGTACTGGGTTGTGGTACTTTGTACTGGGTTGTGGTACTTTGTACTTGGTTGTGGTACTTTGTACTGGGTTGTGGTACTTTGTACTGGGTTGTGGTACTTTGTACTTGGTTGTGGTACTTTGTACTGGGTTGTGGTACTTTGTACTGGGTTGTGGTACTTTGTACTGGGTTGTGGTACTTTGTGCTGGGTTGTGGTACTTTGTACTGGGTTGTGGTACTTTGTACTGGGTTGTGGTACTTTGTGCTGGGTTGTGGTACTTTGTGCTGGGTTGTGGTACTTTGTGCTTGGTTGTGGTACTTTGTACTGGGTTGTGGTACTTTGTACTATGTTGTGGTACTTTGTACTGGGTTGTGGTACTTTGTTCTTGGTTGTGGTACTTTGTACTTGGTTGTGGTTCTTTATACTGGGTTGTGGTACTTTGTACTTGGTTGTGGTACTTTGTACTTGGTTGTGGTACTTTGTACTGGGTGTGGTACTGTGTACTTGGTTGTGGTACTTTGTACTGGGTTGTGGTACTTTGTGCTGGGTTGTGGTACTTTGTGCTGGGTTGTGGTACTTTGTGCTGGGTTGTGGTACTTTGTACTGGGTTGTGGTACTTTGTACTGGGTTGTGGTACTTTGTGCTGGGTTGTGGTACTTTGTGCTGGGTTGTGGTACTTTGTGCTTGGTTGTGGTACTTTGTACTGGGTTGTGGTACTTTGTGCTTGGTTGTGGTACTTTGTACTGGGTTGTGGTACTTTGTTCTTGGTTGTGGTACTTTATACTTGCTTGTGGTACTTTGTACTGGGTTGTGGTACTTTGTACTTGGTTGTGGTACTTTGTACTTGGTTGTGGTACTTTGTACTGGGGTGTGGTACTGTGTACCTGGTTGTGGTACTTTGTACTGGGTTGTGGTACTTTGTGCTGGGTTGTGGTACTTTGTGCTGGGTTGTGGTACTTTGTGCTGGGTTGTGGTACTTTGTACTGGGTTGTGGTACTTTGTACTGGGTTGTGGTACTTTGTGCTGGGTTGTGGTACTTTGTGCTGGGTTGTGGTACTTTGTGCTGGGTTGTGGTACTTTGTACTGGGTTGTGATGTTGTGGTACTTTGTGCTTGGTTGTGGTACTTTGTACTGGGTTGTGGTACTTTGTACTGGGTTGTGGTACTTTGTACTGGGTTGTGGTACTTTGTACTGGGTTGTGGTACTTTGTGCTTGGTTGTGGTACTTTGTGTGGGTTGTGGTACTTTGTGCTGGGTTGTGGTACTTTGTACTGGGTTGTTATGTTGTGGTACTTTGTGCTTGGTTGTGGTACTTTGTACTGGGTTGTGGTACTTTGTACTGGGTTGTGGTACTTTGTACTGGGTTGTGGTACTTTGTACTGGGTTGTGGTACTTTGTACTGGGTTGTGGTACTTTGTGCTGGGTTGTGGTACTTTGTGCTGGGTTGTGGTACTTTGTGCTGGGTTGTGGTACTTTGTACTGGGTTGTGGTACTTTGTACTGGGTTGTGGTACTTTGTACTGGGTTGTGGTACTTTGTACTTGGTTGTGGTACTTTGTACTGGGTTGTGGTACTTTGTACTGGGTTGTGGTACTTTGTGCTTGGTTGTGGTACTTTGTACTGGGTTGTGGTACTTTGTACTGGGTTGTGGTACTTTGTACTGGGTTGTGGTACTTTGTGCTGGGTTGTGGTACTTTGTACTGGGTTGTGGTACTTTGTACTGGGTTGTGGTACTTTGTGCTGGGTTGTGGTACTTTGTGCTGGGTTGTGGTACTTTGTGCTTGGTTGTGGTACTTTGTACTGGGTTGTGGTACTTTGTTCTTGGTTGTGGTACTTTGTACTTGCTTGTGGTACTTTGTACTGGGTTGTGGTACTTTGTACTTGGTTGTGGTACTTTGTACTTGGTTGTGGTACTTTGTACTGGGGTGTGGTACTGTGTACTTGGTTGTGGTACTTTGTACTGGGTTGTGGTACTTTGTGCTGGGTTGTGGTACTTTGTGCTGGGTTGTGGTACTTTGTGCTGGGTTGTGGTACTTTGTACTGGGTTGTGGTACTTTGTACTGGGTTGTGGTACTTTGTGCTGGGTTGTGGTACTTTGTGCTGGGTTGTGGTACTTTGTGCTTGGTTGTGGTACTTTGTACTGGGTTGTGGTACTTTGTGCTTGGTTGTGGTACTTTGTACTGGGTTGTGGTACTTTGTTCTTGGTTGTGGTACTTTGTACTTGCTTGTGGTTCTTTGTACTGGGTTGTGGTACTTTGTACTTGGTTGTGGTACTTTGTACTGGGTGTGGTACTGTGTACTGGTTGTGGTACTTTGTACTGGGTTGTGGTACTTTGTGCTGGGTTGTGGTACTTTGTGCTGGGTTGTGGTACTTTGTGCTGGGTTGTGGTACTTTGTACTGGGTTGTGGTACTTTGTACTGGGTTGTGGTACTTTGTGCTGGGTTGTGGTACTTTGTGCTGGGTTGTGGTACTTTGTGCTGGGTTGTGGTACTTTGTACTGGGTTGTGATGTTGTGGTACTTTGTGCTTGGTTGTGGTACTTTGTACTGGGTTGTGGTACTTTGTACTGGGTTGTGGTACTTTGTACTGGGTTGTGGTACTTTGTACTGGGTTGTGGTACTTTGTGCTGGGTTGTGGTACTTTGTGCTGGGTTGTGGTACTTTGTGCTGGGTTGTGGTACTTTGTACTGGGTTGTGGTACTTTGTACTGGGTTGTGGTACTTTGTACTGGGTTGTGGTACTTTGTACTTGGTTGTGGTACTTTGTACTGGGTTGTGGTACTTTGTACTGGGTTGTGGTACTTTGTGCTTGGTTGTGGTACTTTGTACTGGGTTGTGGTACTTTGTACTGGGTTGTGGTACTTTGTACTGGGTTGTGGTACTTTGTGCTGGGTTGTGGTACTTTGTACTGGGTTGTGGTACTTTGTACTGGGTTGTGGTACTTTGTGCTGGGTTGTGGTACTTTGTGCTGGGTTGTGGTACTTTGTGCTTGGTTGTGGTACTTTGTACTGGGTTGTGGTACTTTGTACTGGGTTGTGGTACTTTGTACTGGGTTGTGGTACTTTGTACTTGGTTGTGGTACTTTGTACTGGGTTGTGGTACTTTGTACTGGGTTGTGGTACTTTGTACTGGGTTGTGGTACTTTGTACTGGGTTGTGGTACTTTGTACTGGGTTGTGGTACTTTGTGCTTGGTTGTGGTACTTTGTACTGGGTTGTGGTACTTTGTACTGGGTTGTGGTACTTTGTACTGGGTTGTGGTACTTTGTACTGGGTTGTGGTACTTTGTACTGGGTTGTGGTACTTTGTACTGGGTTGTGGTACTTTGTACTGGGTTGTGGTACTTTGTACTGGGTTGTGGTACTTTGTACTGGGTTGTGGTACTTTGTACTGGGTTGTGGTACTTTGTGCTTGGTTGTGGTACTTTGTACTGGGTTGTGGTACTTTGTACTGGGTTGTGGTACTTTTACTGGGTTGTGGTACTTTGTGCTGGGTTGTGGTACTTTGTGCTGGGTTGTGGTACTTTGTACTGGGTTGTGGTACTTTGTGCTGGGTTGTGGTACTTTGTGCTAGGTTGTGGTACTTTGTGCTTGGTTGTGGTACTTTGTACTGGGTTGTGGTACTTTGTACTATGTTGTGGTACTTTGTACTGGGTTGTGGTACTTTGTTCTTGGTTGTGGTACTTTGTACTGGGTTGTGGTACTTTGTACTGGGTTGTGGTACTTTGTACTGGGTTGTGGTACTTTGTACTGGGTTGTGGTACTTTGTACTGGGTTGTGGTACTTTGTACTATGTTGTGGTACTTTTTACTGGGTTGTGGTACTTTGTACTGGGTTGTGGTACTTTGTGCTGGGTTGTGGTACTTTGTGCTGGGTTGTGGTACTTTGTACTGGGTTGTGGTACTTTGTACTGGGTTGTGGTACTTTGTACTGGGTTGTGGTACTTTGTACTTGGTTGTGGTACTTTGTACTGGGTTGTGGTACTTTGTACTGGGTTGTGGTACTTTGAACTTGGTTGTGGTACTTTGTACTGGGTTGTGGTACTTTGTACTGGGTTGTGGTACTTTGTACTGGGTTGTGGTACTTTGTGCTGGGTTGTGGTACTTTGTACTGGGTTGTGGTACTTTGTACTGGGTTGTGGTACTTTGTACTTGGTTGTGGTACTTTGTACTGGGTTGTGGTACTTTGTACTGGGTTGTGGTACTTTGAACTTGGTTGTGGTACTTTGTACTGGGTTGTGGTACTTTGTACTGGGTTGTGGTACTTTGTACTGGGTTGTGGTACTTTGTGCTGGGTTGTGGTACTTTGTACTGGGTTGTGGTACTTTGTACTGGGTTGTGGTACTTTGTGCTGGGTTGTGGTACTTTGTGCTGGGTTGTGGTACTTTGTGCTTGGTTGTGGTACTTTGTACTGGGTTGTGGTACTTTGTACTATGTTGTGGTACTTTGTACTGGGTTGTGGTACTTTGTACTGGGTTGTGGTACTTTGTGCTTGGTTGTGGTACTATGTACTGGGTTGTGGTACTTTGTACTGGGTTGTGGTACTTTTACTGGGTTGTGGTACTTTGTGCTGGGTTGTGGTACTTTGTGCTGGGTTGTGGTACTTTGTACTGGGTTGTGGTACTTTGTACTGGGTTGTGGTACTTTGTACTGGGTTGTGGTACTTTGTACTGGGTTGTGGTACTTTGTACTGGGTTGTGGTACTTTGTGCTTGGTTGTGGTACTTTGTACTGGGTTGTGGTACTTTGTACTGGGTTGTGGTACTTTGTACTGGGTTGTGGTACTTTGTACTGGGTTGTGGTACTTTGTACTGGGTTGTGGTACTTTGTACTGGGTTGTGGTACTTTGTACTGGGTTGTGGTACTTTGTACTGGGTTGTGGTACTTTGTACTGGGTTGTGGTACTTTGTACTGGGTTGTGGTACTTTGTGCTTGGTTGTGGTACTTTGTACTGGGTTGTGGTACTTTGTACTGGGTTGTGGTACTTTGTACTGGGTTGTGGTACTTTGTGCTGGGTTGTGGTACTTTGTGCTGGGTTGTGGTACTTTGTGCTTGGTTGTGGTACTTTGTACTGGGTTGTGGTACTTTGTACTGGGTTGTGGTACTTTGTACTGGGTTGTGGTACTTTGTGCTGGGTTGTGGTACTTTGTGCTGGGTTGTGGTACTTTGTACTGGGTTGTGGTACTTTGTGCTGGGTTGTGGTACTTTGTGCTGGGTTGTGGTACTTTGTACTTGGTTGTGGTACTTTGTACTGGGTTGTGGTACTTTGTACTGGTTGTGGTACTTTGTACTGGGTTGTGGTACTTTGTTCTTGGTTGTGGTACTTTGTACTGGGTTGTGGTACTTTGTACTGGGTTGTGGTACTTTGTACTGGGTTGTGGTACTTTGTACTGGGTTGTGGTACTTTGTACTGGGTTGTGGTACTTTGTACTGGGTTGTGGTACTTTGTACTGGGTTGTGGTACTTTGTACTGGGTTGTGGTACTTTGTGCTGGGTTGTGGTACTTTGTGCTGGGTTGTGGTACTTTGTACTGGGTTGTGGTACTTTGTACTGGGTTGTGGTACTTTGTACTGGGTTGTGGTACTTTGTACTTGGTTGTGGTACTTTGTACTGGGTTGTGGTACTTTGTACTGGGTTGTGGTACTTTGTACTTGGTTGTGGTACTTTGTACTGGGTTGTGGTACTTTGTACTGGGTTGTGGTACTTTGTACTGGGTTGTGGTACTTTGTGCTGGGTTGTGGTACTTTGTACTGGGTTGTGGTACTTTGTACTGGGTTGTGGTACTTTGTACTGGGTTGTGGTACTTTGTACTGGGTTGTGGTACTTTGTACTGGGTTGTGGTACTTTGTACTGGGTTGTGGTACTTTGTACTGGGTTGTGGTACTTTGTACTGGGTTGTGGTACTTTGTACTGGGTTGTGGTACTTTGTACTGGGTTGTGGTACTTTGTGCTGGGTTGTGGTACTTTGTACTGGGTTGTGGTACTTTGTACTGGGTTGTGGTACTTTGTGCTGGGTTGTGGTACTTTGTGCTTGGTTGTGGTACTTTGTACTGGGTTGTGGTACTTTGTACTGGGTTGTGGTACTTTGTACTGGGTTGTGGTACTTTGTACTGGGTTGTGGTACTTTGTGCTTGGTTGTGGTACTTTGTACTGGGTTGTGGTACTTTGTACTGGGTTGTGGTACTTTGTACTGGGTTGTGGTACTTTGTGCTGGGTTGTGGTACTTTGTGCTGGGTTGTGGTACTTTGTACTGGGTTGTGGTACTTTGTACTGGGTTGTGGTACTTTGTACTGGGTTGTGGTACTTTGTACTGGGTTGTGGTACTTTGTACTGGGTTGTGGTACTTTGTGCTTGGTTGTGGTACTTTGTACTGGGTTGTGGTACTTTGTACTGGGTTGTGGTACTTTGTACTGGGTTGTGGTACTTTGTACTGGGTTGTGGTACTTTGTACTGGGTTGTGGTACTTTGTACTGGGTTGTGGTACTTTGTACTGGGTTGTGGTACTTTGTACTGGGTTGTGGTACTTTGTACTGGGTTGTGGTACTTTGTACTGGGTTGTGGTACTTTGTACTGGGTTGTGGTACTTTGTGCTTGGTTGTGGTACTTTGTACTGGGTTGTGGTACTTTGTACTGGGTTGTGGTACTTTGTACTGGGTTGTGGTACTTTGTGCTGGGTTGTGGTACTTTGTACTGGGTTGTGGTACTTTGTACTGGGTTGTGGTACTTTGTACTGGGTTGTGGTACTTTGTACTGGGTTGTGGTACTTTGTACTGGGTTGTGGTACTTTGTGCTGGGTTGTGGTACTTTGTACTGGGTTGTGGTACTTTGTACTGGGTTGTGGTACTTTGTACTGGGTTGTGGTACTTTGTACTGGGTTGTGGTACTTTGTACTGGGTTGTGGTACTTTGTACTGGGTTGTGGTACTTTGTACTGGGTTGTGGTACTTTGTACTGGGTTGTGGTACTTTGTACTGGGTTGTGGTACTTTGTACTGGGTTGTGGTACTTTGTACTGGGTTGTGGTACTTTGTACTGGGTTGTGGTACTTTGTGCTTGGTTGTGGTACTTTGTACTGGGTTGTGGTACTTTGTACTGGGTTGTGGTACTTTGTACTGGGTTGTGGTACTTTGTGCTGGGTTGTGGTACTTTGTACTGGGTTGTGGTACTTTGTACTGGGTTGTGGTACTTTGTGCTGGGTTGTGGTACTTTGTACTGGGTTGTGGTACTTTGTGCTTGGTTGTGGTACTTTGTACTGGGTTGTGGTACTTTGTTCTTGGTTGTGGTACTTTGTACTTGCTTGTGGTTCTTTATACTGGGTTGTGGTACTTTGTACTTGGTTGTGGTACTTTGTACTTGGTTGTGGTACTTTGTACTGGGGTGTGGTACTGTGTACTTGGTTGTGGTACTTTGTACTGGGTTGTGGTACTTTGTGCTGGGTTGTGGTACTTTGTGCTGGGTTGTGGTACTTTGTGCTGGGTTGTGGTACTTTGTACTGGGTTGTGGTACTTTGTACTGGGTTGTGGTACTTTGTGCTGGGTTGTGGTACTTTGTGCTGGGTTGTGGTACTTTGTGCTTGGTTGTGGTACTTTGTACTGGGTTGTGGTACTTTGTGCTTGGTTGTGGTACTTTGTACTGGGTTGTGGTACTTTGTTCTTGGTTGTGGTACTTTATACTTGGTTGTGGTTCTTTGTACTGGGTTGTGGTACTTTGTACTTGGTTGTGGTACTTTGTACTGGGGTGTGGTACTGTGTACTGGTTGTGGTACTTTGTACTGGGTTGTGGTACTTTGTGCTGGGTTGTGGTACTTTGTGCTGGGTTGTGGTACTTTGTGCTGGGTTGTGGTACTTTGTACTGGGTTGTGGTACTTTGTACTGGGTTGTGGTACTTTGTGCTGGGTTGTGGTACTTTGTGCTGGGTTGTGGTACTTTGTGCTGGGTTGTGGTACTTTGTACTGGGTTGTGATGTTGTGGTACTTTGTGCTTGGTTGTGGTACTTTGTACTGGGTTGTGGTACTTTGTACTGGGTTGTGTACTTTGGTACTTTGTACTGGGTTGTGGTACTTTGTACTGGGTTGTGGTACTTTGTGCTTGGTTGTGGTACTTTGTGTGGGTTGTGGTACTTTGTGCTGGGTTGTGGTACTTTGTACTGGGTTGTGATGTTGTGGTACTTTGTGCTTGGTTGTGGTACTTTGTACTGGGTTGTGGTACTTTGTACTGGGTTGTGGTACTTTGTACTGGGTTGTGGTACTTTGTACTGGGTTGTGGTACTTTGTGCTGGGTTGTGGTACTTTGTGCTGGGTTGTGGTACTTTGTGCTGGGTTGTGGTACTTTGTACTGGGTTGTGGTACTTTGTACTGGGTTGTGGTACTTTGTACTGGGTTGTGGTACTTTGTACTTGGTTGTGGTACTTTGTACTGGGTTGTGGTACTTTGTACTGGGTTGTGGTACTTTGTGCTTGGTTGTGGTACTTTGTACTGGGTTGTGGTACTTTGTACTGGGTTGTGGTACTTTGTACTGGGTTGTGGTACTTTGTGCTGGGTTGTGGTACTTTGTACTGGGTTGTGGTACTTTGTACTGGGTTGTGGTACTTTGTGCTGGGTTGTGGTACTTTGTGCTGGGTTGTGGTACTTTGTGCTGGGTTGTGGTACTTTGTACTGGGTTGTGGTACTTTGTACTGGGTTGTGGTACTTTGTACTGGGTTGTGGTACTTTGTACTGGTTGTGGTACTTTGTACTGGGTTGTGGTACTTTGTACTGGTTGTGGTACTTTGTACTGGGTTGTGGTACTTTGTACTGGGTTGTGGTACTTTGTACTTGGTTGTGGTACTTTGTACTGGGTTGTGGTACTTTGTACTGGGTTGTGGTACTTTGTACTGGGTTGTGGTACTTTGTACTGGGTTGTGGTACTTTGTACTGGGTTGTGGTACTTTGTACTGGGTTGTGGTACTTTGTACTGGGTTGTGGTACTTTGTACTGGGTTGTGGTACTTTGTACTGGGTTGTGGTACTTTGTACTGGGTTGTGGTACTTTGTGCTGGGTTGTGGTACTTTGTACTTGGTTGTGGTACTTTGTACTGGGTTGTGGTACTTTGTACTGGGTTGTGGTACTTTGTACTGGGTTGTGGTACTTTGTACTGGGTTGTGGTACTTTGTACTGGGTTGTGGTACTTTGTACTGGGTTGTGGTACTTTGTACTGGGTTGTGGTACTTTGTACTGGGTTGTGGTACTTTGTACTGGGTTGTGGTACTTTGTACTGGGTTGTGGTACTTTGTACTGGGTTGTGGTACTTTGTACTGGGTTGTGGTACTTTGTGCTGGGTTGTGGTACTTTGTACTGGGTTGTGGTACTTTGTACTGGGTTGTGGTACTTTGTACTGGGTTGTGGTACTTTGTACTGGGTTGTGGTACTTTGTACTGGGTTGTGGTACTTTGTACTGGGTTGTGGTACTTTGTACTGGGTTGTGGTACTTTGTACTGGGTTGTGGTACTTTGTACTGGGTTGTGGTACTTTGTACTGGGTTGTGGTACTTTGTACTGGGTTGTGGTACTTTGTACTGGGTTGTGGTACTTTGTACTGGGTTGTGGTACTTTGTACTGGGTTGTGGTACTTTGTACTGGGTTGTGGTACTTTGTACTGGGTTGTGGTACTTTGTACTGGGTTGTGGTACTTTGTACTGGGTTGTGGTACTTTGTACTGGGTTGTGGTACTTTGTACTGGGTTGTGGTACTTTGTACTGGGTTGTGGTACTTTGTACTGGGTTGTGGTACTTTGTACTGGGTTGTGGTACTTTGTACTGGGTTGTGGTACTTTGTACTGGGTTGTGGTACTTTGTACTGGGTTGTGGTACTTTGTACTGGGTTGTGGTACTTTGTACTGGGTTGTGGTACTTTGTACTGGGTTGTGGTACTTTGTACTGGGTTGTGGTACTTTGTACTGGGTTGTGGTACTTTGTACTGGGTTGTGGTACTTTGTACTGGGTTGTGGTACTTTGTACTGGGTTGTGGTACTTTGTGCTGGGTTGTGGTACTTTGTGCTGGGTTGTGGTACTTTGTACTGGGTTGTGGTACTTTGTACTGGGTTGTGGTACTTTGTACTGGGTTGTGGTACTTTGTACTGGGTTGTGGTACTTTGTACTGGGTTGTGGTACTTTGTACTGGGTTGTGGTACTTTGTACTGGGTTGTGGTACTTTGTACTGGGTTGTGGTACTTTGTACTGGGTTGTGGTACTTTGTACTGGGTTGTGGTACTTTGTACTGGGTTGTGGTACTTTGTACTGGGTTGTGGTACTTTGTACTGGGTTGTGGTACTTTGTACTGGGTTGTGGTACTTTGTACTGGGTTGTGGTACTTTGTACTGGGTTGTGGTACTTTGTACTGGGTTGTGGTACTTTGTACTGGGTTGTGGTACTTTGTACTGGGTTGTGGTACTTTGTACTGGGTTGTGGTACTTTGTACTGGGTTGTGGTACTTTGTACTGGGTTGTGGTACTTTGTACTGGGTTGTGGTACTTTGTACTGGGTTGTGGTACTTTGTACTGGGTTGTGGTACTTTGTACTGGGTTGTGGTACTTTGTACTTGGTTGTGGTACTTTGTACTGGGTTGTGGTACTTTGTACTGGGTTGTGGTACTTTGTACTGGGTTGTGGTACTTTGTACTGGGTTGTGGTACTTTGTACTGGGTTGTGGTACTTTGTACTGGGTTGTGGTACTTTGTACTGGGTTGTGGTACTTTGTACTGGGTTGTGGTACTTTGTACTGGGTTGTGGTACTTTGTACTGGGTTGTGGTACTTTGTACTGGGTTGTGGTACTTTGTACTGGGTTGTGGTACTTTGTACTGGGTTGTGGTACTTTGTACTGGGTTGTGGTACTTTGTACTGGGTTGTGGTACTTTGTACTGGGTTGTGGTACTTTGTACTGGGTTGTGGTACTTTGTACTGGGTTGTGGTACTTTGTACTGGGTTGTGGTACTTTGTACTGGGTTGTGGTACTTTGTACTGGGTTGTGGTACTTTGTACTGGGTTGTGGTACTTTGTACTGGGTTGTGGTACTTTGTACTGGGTTGTGGTACTTTGTGCTGGGTTGTGGTACTTTGTACTGGGTTGTGGTACTTTGTACTGGGTTGTGGTACTTTGTGCTGGGTTGTGGTACTTTGTGCTGGGTTGTGGTACTTTGTACTGGGTTGTGGTACTTTGTACTGGGTTGTGGTACTTTGTACTGGGTTGTGGTACTTTGTACTGGTTGTGGTACTTTGTACTGGGTTGTGGTACTTTGTACTGGGTTGTGGTACTTTGTACTGGGTTGTGGTACTTTGTACTGGGTTGTGGTACTTTGTACTGGGTTGTGGTACTTTGTACTGGGTTGTGGTACTTTGTACTGGGTTGTGGTACTTTGTACTGGGTTGTGGTACTTTGTACTGGGTTGTGGTACTTTGTACTGGGTTGTGGTACTTTGTACTGGGTTGTGGTACTTTGTACTGGGTTGTGGTACTTTGTACTTGGTTGTGGTACTTTGTACTGGGTTGTGGTACTTTGTACTGGGTTGTGGTACTTTGTACTGGGTTGTGGTACTTTGTACTGGGTTGTGGTACTTTGTACTGGGTTGTGGTACTTTGTACTGGGTTGTGGTACTTTGTACTGGGTTGTGGTACTTTGTACTGGGTTGTGGTACTTTGTACTGGGTTGTGGTACTTTGTACTGGGTTGTGGTACTTTGTACTGGGTTGTGGTACTTTGTACTGGGTTGTGGTACTTTGTACTGGGTTGTGGTACTTTGTACTGGGTTGTGGTACTTTGTACTGGGTTGTGGTACTTTGTACTGGGTTGTGGTACTTTGTGCTTGGTTGTGGTACTTTGTACTGGGTTGTGGTACTTTGTACTGGGTTGTGGTACTTTGTACTGGGTTGTGGTACTTTGTACTGGTTGTGGTACTTTGTACTTGGTTGTGGTACTTTGTACTGGGTTGTGGTACTTTGTACTGGGTTGTGGTACTTTGTACTGGGTTGTGGTACTTTGTACTGGGTTGTGGTACTTTGTACTTGGTTGTGGTACTTTGTACTGGGTTGTGGTACTTTGTGCTGGGTTGTGGTACTTTGTACTGGGTTGTGGTACTTTGTGCTGGGTTGTGGTACTTTGTACTGGGTTGTGGTACTTTGTGCTGGGTTGTGGTACTTTGTACTGGGTTGTGGTACTTTGTACTGGGTTGTGGTACTTTGTACTGGGTTGTGGTACTTTGTACTGGGTTGTGGTACTTTGTACTGGGTTGTGGTACTTTGTACTGGGTTGTGGTACTTTGTACTGGGTTGTGGTACTTTGTACTTGGTTGTGGTACTTTGTACTGGGTTGTGGTACTTTGTACTGGGTTGTGGTACTTTGTACTTGGTTGTGGTACTTTGTACTGGGTTGTGGTACTTTGTACTGGGTTGTGGTACTTTGTACTGGGTTGTGGTACTTTGTGCTGGGTTGTGGTACTTTGTACTGGGTTGTGGTACTTTGTACTGGGTTGTGGTACTTTGTGCTGGGTTGTGGTACTTTGTGCTGGGTTGTGGTACTTTGTGCTGGGTTGTGGTACTTTGTACTGGGTTGTGGTACTTTGTACTATGTTGTGGTACTTTGTACTGGGTTGTGGTACTTTGTTCTTGGTTGTGGTACTTTGTACTGGGTTGTGGGACTTTGTACTGGGTTGTGGTACTTTGTACTTGGTTGTGGTACTTTGTACTTGGTTGTGGTACTTTGTACTGGGTGTGGTACTTTGTACTGGTTGTGGTACTTTGTACTGGGTTGTGGTACTTTGTGCTTGGTTGTGGTACTTTGTACTGGGTTGTGGTACTTTGTGCTGGGTTGTGGTACTTTGTGCTGGGTTGTGGTACTTTGTGCTGGGTTGTGGTACTTTGTACTGGGTTGTGGTACTTTGTACTGGGTTGTGGTACTTTGTACTGGGTTGTGGTACTTTGTACTTGGTTGTGGTACTTTGTACTGGGTTGTGGTACTTTGTACTGGGTTGTGGTACTTTGAACTTGGTTGTGGTACTATGTACTGGGTTGTGGTACTTTGTACTGGGTTGTGGTACTTTGTACTGGGTTGTGGTACTTTGTGCTGGGTTGTGGTACTTTGTACTGGGTTGTGGTACTTTGTACTGGGTTGTGGTACTTTGTGCTGGGTTGTGGTACTTTGTGCTGGGTTGTGGTACTTTGTGCTTAGTTGTGGTACTTTGTACTGGGTTGTGGTACTTTGTACTATGTTGTGGTACTTTGTACTGGGTTGTGGTACTTTGTTCTTGGTTGTGGTACTTTATACTTGCTTGTGGTTCTTTATACTGGGTTGTGGTACTTTGTACTTGGTTGTGGTACTTTGTACTTGGTTGTGGTACTTTGTACTGGGGTGTGGTACTGTGTACTTGGTTGTGGTACTTTGTACTGGGTTGTGGTACTTTGTGCTGGGTTGTGGTACTTTGTGCTGGGTTGTGGTACTTTGTGCTGGGTTGTGGTACTTTGTACTGGGTTGTGGTACTTTGTACTGGGTTGTGGTACTTTGTGCTGGGTTGTGGTACTTTGTGCTGGGTTGTGGTACTTTGTGCTTGGTTGTGGTACTTTGTACTGGGTTGTGGTACTTTGTGCTTGGTTGTGGTACTTTGTACTGGGTTGTGGTACTTTGTTCTTGGTTGTGGTACTTTGTACTTGGTTGTGGTACTTTGTACTGGGTTGTGGTACTTTGTACTTGGTTGTGGTACTTTGTACTTGGTTGTGGTACTTTGTACTGGGGTGTGGTACTTTGTACTGGTTGTGGTACTTTGTACTGGGTTGTGGTACTTTGTGCTGGGTTGTGGTACTTTGTGCTGGGTTGTGGTACTTTGTGCTGGGTTGTGGTACTTTGTACTGGGTTGTGGTACTTTGTACTGGGTTGTGGTACTTTGTGCTGGGTTGTGGTACTTTGTGCTGGGTTGTGGTACTTTGTGCTGGGTTGTGGTACTTTGTACTGGGTTGTGATGTTGTGGTACTTTGTGCTTGGTTGTGGTACTTTGTACTGGGTTGTGGTACTTTGTACTGGGTTGTGGTACTTTGTACTGGGTTGTGGTACTTTGTACTGGGTTGTGGTACTTTGTGCTTGGTTGTGGTACTTTGTGTGGGTTGTGGTACTTTGTGCTGGGTTGTGGTACTTTGTACTGGGTTGTTATGTTGTGGTACTTTGTGCTTGGTTGTGGTACTTTGTACTGGGTTGTGGTACTTTGTACTGGGTTGTGGTACTTTGTACTGGGTTGTGGTACTTTGTACTGGGTTGTGGTACTTTGTACTGGGTTGTGGTACTTTGTGCTGGGTTGTGGTACTTTGTGCTGGGTTGTGGTACTTTGTGCTGGGTTGTGGTACTTTGTACTGGGTTGTGGTACTTTGTACTGGGTTGTGGTACTTTGTACTGGGTTGTGGTACTTTGTACTTGGTTGTGGTACTTTGTACTGGGTTGTGGTACTTTGTACTGGGTTGTGGTACTTTGTGCTTGGTTGTGGTACTTTGTACTGGGTTGTGGTACTTTGTACTGGGTTGTGGTACTTTGTACTGGGTTGTGGTACTTTGTGCTGGGTTGTGGTACTTTGTACTGGGTTGTGGTACTTTGTACTGGGTTGTGGTACTTTGTGCTGGGTTGTGGTACTTTGTGCTGGGTTGTGGTACTTTGTGCTTGGTTGTGGTACTTTGTACTGGGTTGTGGTACTTTGTTCTTGGTTGTGGTACTTTATACTTGCTTGTGGTTCTTTATACTGGGTTGTGGTACTTTGTACTTGGTTGTGGTACTTTGTACTTGGTTGTGGTACTTTGTACTGGGGTGTGGTACTGTGTACTTGGTTGTGGTACTTTGTACTGGGTTGTGGTACTTTGTGCTGGGTTGTGGTACTTTGTGCTGGGTTGTGGTACTTTGTGCTGGGTTGTGGTACTTTGTACTGGGTTGTGGTACTTTGTACTGGGTTGTGGTACTTTGTGCTGGGTTGTGGTACTTTGTGCTGGGTTGTGGTACTTTGTGCTTGGTTGTGGTACTTTGTACTGGGTTGTGGTACTTTGTGCTTGGTTGTGGTACTTTGTACTGGGTTGTGGTACTTTGTTCTTGGTTGTGGTACTTTATACTTGCTTGTGGTTCTTTATACTGGGTTGTGGTACTTTGTACTTGGTTGTGGTACTTTGTACTGGGGTGTGGTACTGTGTACCTGGTTGTGGTACTTTGTACTGGGTTGTGGTACTTTGTGCTGGGTTGTGGTACTTTGTGCTGGGTTGTGGTACTTTGTGCTGGGTTGTGGTACTTTGTACTGGGTTGTGGTACTTTGTACTGGGTTGTGGTACTTTGTGCTGGGTTGTGGTACTTTGTGCTGGGTTGTGGTACTTTGTGCTGGGTTGTGGTACTTTGTACTGGGTTGTGATGTTGTGGTACTTTGTGCTTGGTTGTGGTACTTTGTACTGGGTTGTGGTACTTTGTACTGGGTTGTGCTACTTTGTACTGGGTTGTGGTACTTTGTACTGGGTTGTGGTACTTTGTGCTTGGTTGTGGTACTTTGTGTGGGTTGTGGTACTTTGTGCTGGGTTGTGGTACTTTGTACTGGGTTGTGATGTTGTGGTACTTTGTGCTTGGTTGTGGTACTTTGTACTGGGTTGTGGTACTTTGTACTGGGTTGTGGTACTTTGTACTGGGTTGTGGTACTTTGTACTGGGTTGTGGTACTTTGTGCTGGGTTGTGGTACTTTGTGCTGGGTTGTGGTACTTTGTGCTGGGTTGTGGTACTTTGTACTGGGTTGTGGTACTTTGTACTGGGTTGTGGTACTTTGTACTGGGTTGTGGTACTTTGTACTTGGTTGTGGTACTTTGTACTGGGTTGTGGTACTTTGTACTGGGTTGTGGTACTTTGTGCTTGGTTGTGGTACTTTGTACTGGGTTGTGGTACTTTGTACTGGGTTGTGGTACTTTGTACTGGGTTGTGGTACTTTGTGCTGGGTTGTGGTACTTTGTACTGGGTTGTGGTACTTTGTACTGGGTTGTGGTACTTTGTGCTGGGTTGTGGTACTTTGTGCTGGGTTGTGGTACTTTGTGCTTGGTTGTGGTACTTTGTACTGGGTTGTGGTACTTTGTACTATGTTGTGGTACTTTGTACTGGGTTGTGGTACTTTGTTCTTGGTTGTGGTACTTTGTACTGGGTTGTGGTACTTTGTACTGGGTTGTGGTACTTTGTACTGGGTTGTGGTACTTTGTACTGGGTTGTGGTACTTTGTACTGGGTTGTGGTACTTTGTACTGGGTTGTGGTACTTTGTACTGGGTTGTGGTACTTTGTACTGGGTTGTGGTACTTTGTACTGGGTTGTGGTACTTTGTACTGGGTTGTGGTACTTTGTACTGGGTTGTGGTACTTTGTACTGGGTTGTGGTACTTTGTACTGGGTTGTGGTACTTTGTACTGGGTTGTGGTACTTTGTACTGGGTTGTGGTACTTTGTACTGGGTTGTGGTACTTTGTGCTTGGTTGTGGTACTTTGTACTGGGTTGTGGTACTTTGTACTGGGTTGTGGTACTTTGTACTGGGTTGTGGTACTTTGTGCTGGGTTGTGGTACTTTGTGCTGGGTTGTGGTACTTTGTACTGGGTTGTGGTACTTTGTACTGGGTTGTGGTACTTTGTGCTGGGTTGTGGTACTTTGTACTTGGTTGTGGTACTTTGTACTGGGTTGTGGTACTTTGTACTGGGTTGTGGTACTTTGTACTGGGTTGTGGTACTTTGTACTGGGTTGTGGTACTTTGTACTGGGTTGTGGTACTTTGTACTGGGTTGTGGTACTTTGTACTGGGTTGTGGTACTTTGTACTGGGTTGTGGTACTTTGTACTGGGTTGTGGTACTTTGTACTGGGTTGTGGTACTTTGTACTGGGTTGTGGTACTTTGTACTGGGTTGTGGTACTTTGTGCTGGGTTGTGGTACTTTGTGCTGGGTTGTGGTACTTTGTACTGGGTTGTGGTACTTTGTACTGGGTTGTGGTACTTTGTACTGGGTTGTGGTACTTTGTACTTGGTTGTGGTACTTTGTACTGGGTTGTGGTACTTTGTACTGGGTTGTGGTACTTTGTACTTGGTTGTGGTACTTTGTACTGGGTTGTGGTACTTTGTACTGGGTTGTGGTACTTTGTACTGGGTTGTGGTACTTTGTGCTGGGTTGTGGTACTTTGTACTGGGTTGTGGTACTTTGTACTGGGTTGTGGTACTTTGTACTTGGTTGTGGTACTTTGTACTGGGTTGTGGTACTTTGTACTGGGTTGTGGTACTTTGTACTGGGTTGTGGTACTTTGTACTGGGTTGTGGTACTTTGTACTGGGTTGTGGTACTTTGTACTGGGTTGTGGTACTTTGTGCTGGGTTGTGGTACTTTGTACTGGGTTGTGGTACTTTGTACTGGGTTGTGGTACTTTGTACTGGGTTGTGGTACTTTGTACTGGGTTGTGGTACTTTGTACTGGGTTGTGGTACTTTGTACTGGGTTGTGGTACTTTGTACTGGGTTGTGGTACTTTGTACTGGGTTGTGGTACTTTGTACTGGGTTGTGGTACTTTGTACTTGGTTGTGGTACTTTGTACTGGGTTGTGGTACTTTGTACTGGGTTGTGGTACTTTGTACTGGGTTGTGGTACTTTGTGCTGGGTTGTGGTACTTTGTACTGGGTTGTGGTACTTTGTACTGGGTTGTGGTACTTTGTACTGGGTTGTGGTACTTTGTACTGGGTTGTGGTACTTTGTACTGGGTTGTGGTACTTTGTACTGGGTTGTGGTACTTTGTGCTGGGTTGTGGTACTTTGTACTGGGTTGTGGTACTTTGTACTGGGTTGTGGTACTTTGTACTGGGTTGTGGTACTTTGTACTGGGTTGTGGTACTTTGTACTGGGTTGTGGTACTTTGTACTGGGTTGTGGTACTTTGTACTGGGTTGTGGTACTTTGTACTGGGTTGTGGTACTTTGTACTGGGTTGTGGTACTTTGTACTGGGTTGTGGTACTTTGTACTGGGTTGTGGTACTTTGTACTGGGTTGTGGTACTTTGTACTGGGTTGTGGTACTTTGTGCTTGGTTGTGGTACTTTGTACTGGGTTGTGGTACTTTGTACTGGGTTGTGGTACTTTGTACTGGGTTGTGGTACTTTGTACTGGGTTGTGGTACTTTGTACTGGGTTGTGGTACTTTGTACTGGGTTGTGGTACTTTGTACTGGGTTGTGGTACTTTGTACTGGGTTGTGGTACTTTGTACTGGGTTGTGGTACTTTGTACTGGGTTGTGGTACTTTGTGCTTGGTTGTGGTACTTTGTACTGGGTTGTGGTACTTTGTACTGGGTTGTGGTACTTTGTACTGGGTTGTGGTACTTTGTGCTGGGTTGTGGTACTTTGTACTGGGTTGTGGTACTTTGTACTGGGTTGTGGTACTTTGTGCTGGGTTGTGGTACTTTGTGCTGGGTTGTGGTACTTTGTGCTTGGTTGTGGTACTTTGTACTGGGTTGTGGTACTTTGTACTGGGTTGTGGTACTTTGTACTGGGTTGTGGTACTTTGTACTTGGTTGTGGTACTTTGTACTGGGTTGTGGTACTTTGTACTGGGTTGTGGTACTTTGTACTGGGTTGTGGTACTTTGTACTGGGTTGTGGTACTTTGTACTGGGTTGTGGTACTTTGTACTATGTTGTGGTACTTTGTACTGGGTTGTGGTACTTTGTACTGGGTTGTGGTACTTTGTACTGGGTTGTGGTACTTTGTGCTGGGTTGTGGTACTTTGTACTGGGTTGTGGTACTTTGTACTGGGTTGTGGTACTTTGTACTGGGTTGTGGTACTTTGTACTTGGTTGTGGTACTTTGTACTGGGTTGTGGTACTTTGTACTGGGTTGTGGTACTTTGTACTTGGTTGTGGTACTTTGTACTGGGTTGTGGTACTTTGTACTGGGTTGTGGTACTTTGTACTGGGTTGTGGTACTTTGTGCTGGGTTGTGGTACTTTGTACTGGGTTGTGGTACTTTGTACTGGGTTGTGGTACTTTGTACTTGGTTGTGGTACTTTGTACTGGGTTGTGGTACTTTGTACTGGGTTGTGGTACTTTGTACTTGGTTGTGGTACTTTGTACTGGGTTGTGGTACTTTGTACTGGGTTGTGGTACTTTGTACTGGGTTGTGGTACTTTGTGCTGGGTTGTGGTACTTTGTACTGGGTTGTGGTACTTTGTACTGGGTTGTGGTACTTTGTGCTGGGTTGTGGTACTTTGTGCTGGGTTGTGGTACTTTGTGCTTGGTTGTGGTACTTTGTACTGGGTTGTGGTACTTTGTACTGGGTTGTGGTACTTTGTACTGGGTTGTGGTACTTTGTACTGGGTTGTGGTACTTTGTGCTTGGTTGTGGTACTTTGTACTGGGTTGTGGTACTTTGTACTGGGTTGTGGTACTTTGTACTGGGTTGTGGTACTTTGTGCTGGGTTGTGGTACTTTGTGCTGGGTTGTGGTACTTTGTACTGGGTTGTGGTACTTTGTACTGGGTTGTGGTACTTTGTACTGGGTTGTGGTACTTTGTACTGGGTTGTGGTACTTTGTACTGGGTTGTGGTACTTTGTGCTTGGTTGTGGTACTTTGTACTGGGTTGTGGTACTTTGTACTGGGTTGTGGTACTTTGTACTGGGTTGTGGTACTTTGTACTGGGTTGTGGTACTTTGTACTGGGTTGTGGTACTTTGTACTGGGTTGTGGTACTTTGTACTGGGTTGTGGTACTTTGTACTGGGTTGTGGTACTTTGTACTGGGTTGTGGTACTTTGTACTGGGTTGTGGTACTTTGTGCTTGGTTGTGGTACTTTGTACTGGGTTGTGGTACTTTGTACTGGGTTGTGGTACTTTGTACTGGGTTGTGGTACTTTGTGCTGGGTTGTGGTACTTTGTGCTGGGTTGTGGTACTTTGTGCTTGGTTGTGGTACTTTGTACTGGGTTGTGGTACTTTGTACTGGGTTGTGGTACTTTGTACTGGGTTGTGGTACTTTGTGCTGGGTTGTGGTACTTTGTGCTGGGTTGTGGTACTTTGTACTGGGTTGTGGTACTTTGTGCTGGGTTGTGGTACTTTGTGCTGGGTTGTGGTACTTTGTGCTTGGTTGTGGTACTTTGTACTGGGTTGTGGTACTTTGTACTGGGTTGTGGTACTTTGTACTGGGTTGTGGTACTTTGTTCTTGGTTGTGGTACTTTGTACTGGGTTGTGGTACTTTGTACTGGGTTGTGGTACTTTGTACTGGGTTGTGGTACTTTGTACTGGGTTGTGGTACTTTGTACTGGGTTGTGGTACTTTGTACTGGGTTGTGGTACTTTGTACTGGGTTGTGGTACTTTGTACTGGGTTGTGGTACTTTGTGCTGGGTTGTGGTACTTTGTGCTGGGTTGTGGTACTTTGTACTGGGTTGTGGTACTTTGTACTGGGTTGTGGTACTTTGTACTGGGTTGTGGTACTTTGTACTTGGTTGTGGTACTTTGTACTGGGTTGTGGTACTTTGTACTGGGTTGTGGTACTTTGTACTTGGTTGTGGTACTTTGTACTGGGTTGTGGTACTTTGTACTGGGTTGTGGTACTTTGTACTGGGTTGTGGTACTTTGTGCTGGGTTGTGGTACTTTGTACTGGGTTGTGGTACTTTGTACTGGGTTGTGGTACTTTGTACTTGGTTGTGGTACTTTGTACTGGGTTGTGGTACTTTGTACTGGGTTGTGGTACTTTGTACTTGGTTGTGGTACTTTGTACTGGGTTGTGGTACTTTGTACTGGGTTGTGGTACTTTGTACTGGGTTGTGGTACTTTGTGCTGGGTTGTGGTACTTTGTACTGGGTTGTGGTACTTTGTACTGGGTTGTGGTACTTTGTGCTGGGTTGTGGTACTTTGTGCTTGGTTGTGGTACTTTGTACTGGGTTGTGGTACTTTGTACTGGGTTGTGGTACTTTGTACTGGGTTGTGGTACTTTGTACTGGGTTGTGGTACTTTGTGCTTGGTTGTGGTACTTTGTACTGGGTTGTGGTACTTTGTACTGGGTTGTGGTACTTTGTACTGGGTTGTGGTACTTTGTGCTGGGTTGTGGTACTTTGTGCTGGGTTGTGGTACTTTGTACTGGGTTGTGGTACTTTGTACTGGGTTGTGGTACTTTGTACTGGGTTGTGGTACTTTGTACTGGGTTGTGGTACTTTGTACTGGGTTGTGGTACTTTGTGCTTGGTTGTGGTACTTTGTACTGGGTTGTGGTACTTTGTACTGGGTTGTGGTACTTTGTACTGGGTTGTGGTACTTTGTACTGGGTTGTGGTACTTTGTACTGGGTTGTGGTACTTTGTACTGGGTTGTGGTACTTTGTACTGGGTTGTGGTACTTTGTACTGGGTTGTGGTACTTTGTACTGGGTTGTGGTACTTTGTACTGGGTTGTGGTACTTTGTGCTTGGTTGTGGTACTTTGTACTGGGTTGTGGTACTTTGTACTGGGTTGTGGTACTTTGTACTGGGTTGTGGTACTTTGTGCTGGGTTGTGGTACTTTGTGCTGGGTTGTGGTACTTTGTACTGGGTTGTGGTACTTTGTGCTGGGTTGTGGTACTTTGTGCTGGGTTGTGGTACTTTGTACTGGGTTGTGGTACTTTGTGCTGGGTTGTGGTACTTTGTACTGGGTTGTGGTACTTTGTACTGGGTTGTGGTACTTTGTACTGGGTTGTGGTACTTTGTTCTGGTTGTGGTACTTTGTACTGGGTTGTGGTACTTTGTACTGGGTTGTGGTACTTTGTACTGGGTTGTGGTACTTTGTACTGGGTTGTGGTACTTTGTACTGGGTTGTGGTACTTTGTACTGGGTTGTGGTACTTTGTACTGGGTTGTGGTACTTTGTACTGGGTTGTGGTACTTTGTGCTTGGTTGTGGTACTTTGTACTGGGTTGTGGTACTTTGTACTGGGTTGTGGTACTTTGTACTGGGTTGTGGTACTTTGTGCTGGGTTGTGGTACTTTGTACTGGGTTGTGGTACTTTGTACTGGGTTGTGGTACTTTGTGCTGGGTTGTGGTACTTTGTGCTGGGTTGTGGTACTTTGTGCTTGGTTGTGGTACTTTGTACTGGGTTGTGGTACTTTGTTCTTGGTTGTGGTACTTTATACTTGCTTGTGGTTCTTTGTACTGGGTTGTGGTACTTTGTACTTGGTTGTGGTACTTTGTACTTGGTTGTGGTACTTTGTACTGGGGTGTGGTACTGTGTACTTGGTTGTGGTACTTTGTACTGGGTTGTGGTACTTTGTGCTGGGTTGTGGTACTTTGTGCTGGGTTGTGGTACTTTGTGCTGGGTTGTGGTACTTTGTACTGGGTTGTGGTACTTTGTACTGGGTTGTGGTACTTTGTGCTGGGTTGTGGTACTTTGTGCTGGGTTGTGGTACTTTGTGCTTGGTTGTGGTACTTTGTACTGGGTTGTGGTACTTTGTGCTTGGTTGTGGTACTTTGTACTGGGTTGTGGTACTTTGTTCTTGGTTGTGGTACTTTATACTTGCTTGTGGTTCTTTATACTGGGTTGTGGTACTTTGTACTTGGTTGTGGTACTTTGTACTGGGGTGTGGTACTGTGTACCTGGTTGTGGTACTTTGTACTGGGTTGTGGTACTTTGTGCTGGGTTGTGGTACTTTGTGCTGGGTTGTGGTACTTTGTGCTGGGTTGTGGTACTTTGTACTGGGTTGTGGTACTTTGTACTGGGTTGTGGTACTTTGTGCTGGGTTGTGGTACTTTGTGCTGGGTTGTGGTACTTTGTGCTGGGTTGTGGTACTTTGTACTGGGTTGTGATGTTGTGGTACTTTGTGCTTGGTTGTGGTACTTTGTACTGGGTTGTGGTACTTTGTACTGGGTTGTGCTACTTTGTACTGGGTTGTGGTACTTTGTACTGGGTTGTGGTACTTTGTGCTTGGTTGTGGTACTTTGTGTGGGTTGTGGTACTTTGTGCTGGGTTGTGGTACTTTGTACTGGGTTGTGATGTTGTGGTACTTTGTGCTTGGTTGTGGTACTTTGTACTGGGTTGTGGTACTTTGTACTGGGTTGTGGTACTTTGTACTGGGTTGTGGTACTTTGTACTGGGTTGTGGTACTTTATGCTGGGTTGTGGTACTTTGTGCTGGGTTGTGGTACTTTGTGCTGGGTTGTGGTACTTTGTACTGGGTTGTGGTACTTTGTACTGGGTTGTGGTACTTTGTACTGGGTTGTGGTACTTTGTACTTGGTTGTGGTACTTTGTACTGGGTTGTGGTACTTTGTACTGGGTTGTGGTACTTTGTGCTTGGTTGTGGTACTTTGTACTGGGTTGTGGTACTTTGTACTGGGTTGTGGTACTTTGTACTGGGTTGTGGTACTTTGTGCTGGGTTGTGGTACTTTGTACTGGGTTGTGGTACTTTGTACTGGGTTGTGGTACTTTGTGCTGGGTTGTGGTACTTTGTGCTGGGTTGTGGTACTTTGTGCTTGGTTGTGGTACTTTGTACTGGGTTGTGGTACTTTGTACTGTTGTGGTACTTTGTACTGGGTTGTGGTACTTTGTTCTTGGTTGTGGTACTTTGTACTGGGTTGTGGTACTTTGTACTGGGTTGTGGTACTTTGTACTGGGTTGTGGTACTTTGTACTGGGTTGTGGTACTTTGTGCTTGGTTGTGGTACTTTGTACTGGGTTGTGGTACTTTGTACTGGGTTGTGGTACTTTGTACTGGGTTGTGGTACTTTGTACTGGGTTGTGGTACTTTGTACTGGGTTGTGGTACTTTGTACTGGGTTGTGGTACTTTGTACTGGGTTGTGGTACTTTGTACTGGGTTGTGGTACTTTGTACTGGGTTGTGGTACTTTGTGCTGGGTTGTGGTACTTTGTGCTGGGTTGTGGTACTTTGTGCTTGGTTGTGGTACTTTGTACTGGGTTGTGGTACTTTGTACTGGGTTGTGGTACTTTGTACTGGGTTGTGGTACTTTGTTCTTGGTTGTGGTACTTTGTACTGGGTTGTGGTACTTTGTACTGGGTTGTGGTACTTTGTACTGGGTTGTGGTACTTTGTACTGGGTTGTGGTACTTTGTACTGGGTTGTGGTACTTTGTACTGGGTTGTGGTACTTTGTACTGGGTTGTGGTACTTTGTGCTGGGTTGTGGTACTTTGTGCTGGGTTGTGGTACTTTGTACTGGGTTGTGGTACTTTGTACTGGGTTGTGGTACTTTGTACTGGGTTGTGGTACTTTGTACTTGGTTGTGGTACTTTGTACTGGGTTGTGGTACTTTGTACTGGGTTGTGGTACTTTGTACTTGGTTGTGGTACTTTGTACTGGGTTGTGGTACTTTGTACTGGGTTGTGGTACTTTGTACTGGGTTGTGGTACTTTGTGCTGGGTTGTGGTACTTTGTACTGGGTTGTGGTACTTTGTACTGGGTTGTGGTACTTTGTACTTGGTTGTGGTACTTTGTACTGGGTTGTGGTACTTTGTACTGGGTTGTGGTACTTTGTACTTGGTTGTGGTACTTTGTACTGGGTTGTGGTACTTTGTACTGGGTTGTGGTACTTTGTACTGGGTTGTGGTACTTTGTGCTGGGTTGTGGTACTTTGTACTGGGTTGTGGTACTTTGTACTGGGTTGTGGTACTTTGTGCTGGGTTGTGGTACTTTGTGCTGGGTTGTGGTACTTTGTGCTTGGTTGTGGTACTTTGTACTGGGTTGTGGTACTTTGTACTATGTTGTGGTACTTTGTACTGGGTTGTGGTACTTTGTACTGGGTTGTGGTACTTTGTGCTTGGTTGTGGTACTATGTACTGGGTTGTGGTACTTTGTACTGGGTTGTGGTACTTTTACTGGGTTGTGGTACTTTGTGCTGGGTTGTGGTACTTTGTGCTGGGTTGTGGTACTTTGTACTGGGTTGTGGTACTTTGTACTGGGTTGTGGTACTTTGTACTGGGTTGTGGTACTTTGTACTGGGTTGTGGTACTTTGTACTGGGTTGTGGTACTTGTGCTTGGTTGTGGTACTTTGTACTGGGTTGTGGTACTTTGTACTGGGTTGTGGTACTTTGTACTGGGTTGTGGTACTTTGTGCTGGGTTGTGGTACTTTGTACTGGGTTGTGGTACTTTGTACTGGGTTGTGGTACTTTGTACTGGGTTGTGGTACTTTGTACTGGGTTGTGGTACTTTGTACTGGGTTGTGGTACTTTGTACTGGGTTGTGGTACTTTGTGCTTGGTTGTGGTACTTTGTACTGGGTTGTGGTACTTTGTGCTGGGTTGTGGTACTTTGTACTGGGTTGTGGTACTTTGTGCTGGGTTGTGGTACTTTGTGCTGGGTTGTGGTACTTTGTGCTTGGTTGTGGTACTTTGTACTGGGTTGTGGTACTTTGTACTGGGTTGTGGTACTTTGTACTGGGTTGTGGTACTTTGTACTTGGTTGTGGTACTTTGTACTGGGTTGTGGTACTTTGTACTGGGTTGTGGTACTTTGTACTGGGTTGTGGTACTTTGTACTGGGTTGTGGTACTTTGTACTGGGTTGTGGTACTTTGTGCTATGTTGTGGTACTTTGTACTGGGTTGTGGTACTTTGTACTGGGTTGTGGTACTTTGTGCTGGGTTGTGGTACTTTGTGCTGGGTTCTGGTACTTTGTACTGGGTTGTGGTACTTTGTACTGGGTTGTGGTACTTTGTACTGGGTTGTGGTACTTTGTACTTGGTTGTGGTACTTTGTACTGGGTTGTGGTACTTTGTACTGGGTTGTGGTACTTTGTACTTGGTTGTGGTACTTTGTACTGGGTTGTGGTACTTTGTACTGGGTTGTGGTACTTTGTACTGGGTTGTGGTACTTTGTGCTGGGTTGTGGTACTTTGTACTGGGTTGTGGTACTTTGTACTGGGTTGTGGTACTTTGTGCTGGGTTGTGGTACTTTGTGCTGGGTTGTGGTACTTTGTTCTTGGTTGTGGTACTTTGTACTTGCTTGTGGTACTTTGTACTGGGTTGTGGTACTTTGTACTTGGTTGTGGTACTTTGTACTGGGGTGTGGTACTTTGTACTGGTTGTGGTACTTTGTACTGGGTTGTGGTACTTTGTGCTGGGTTGTGGTACTTTGTACTGGGTTGTGGTACTTTGTACTGGGTTGTGGTACTTTGTACTGGGTTGTGGTACTTTGTACTGGGTTGTGGTACTTTGTACTGGGTTGTGGTACTTTGTACTGGGTTGTGGTACTTTGTGCTGGGTTGTGGTACTTTGTGCTGGGTTGTGGTACTTTGTGCTTGGTTGTGGTACTTTGTACTGGGTTGTGGTACTTTGTACTGGTTGTGGTACTTTGTACTGGGTTGTGGTACTTTGTACTTGGTTGTGGTACTTTGTACTGGGTTGTGGTACTTTGTACTGGGTTGTGGTACTTTGTACTGGGTTGTGGTACTTTGTACTGGGTTGTGGTACTTTGTACTGGGTTGTGGTACTTTGTACTGGGTTGTGGTACTTTGTACTGGGTTGTGGTACTTTGTGCTGGGTTGTGGTACTTTGTGCTGGGTTGTGGTACTTTGTACTGGGTTGTGGTACTTTGTACTGGGTTGTGGTACTTTGTACTGGGTTGTGGTACTTTGTACTGGGTTGTGGTACTTTGTACTGGGTTGTGGTACTTTGTACTGGGTTGTGGTACTTTGTACTTGGTTGTGGTACTTTGTACTGGGTTGTGGTACTTTGTACTGGGTTGTGGTACTTTGTACTGGGTTGTGGTACTTTGTGCTGGGTTGTGGTACTTTGTACTGGGTTGTGGTACTTTGTACTGGGTTGTGGTACTTTGTACTTGGTTGTGGTACTTTGTACTGGGTTGTGGTACTTTGTACTGGGTTGTGGTACTTTGTACTTGGTTGTGGTACTTTGTACTGGGTTGTGGTACTTTGTACTGGGTTGTGGTACTTTGTACTGGGTTGTGGTACTTTGTGCTGGGTTGTGGTACTTTGTACTGGGTTGTGGTACTTTGTACTGGGTTGTGGTACTTTGTGCTGGGTTGTGGTACTTTGTGCTGGGTTGTGGTACTTTGTACTTGGTTGTGGTACTTTGTACTGGGTTGTGGTACTTTGTACTGGTTGTGGTACTTTGTACTGGGTTGTGGTACTTTGTACTGGGTTGTGGTACTTTGTGCTTGGTTGTGGTACTTTGTACTGGGTTGTGGTACTTTGTACTGGGTTGTGGTACTTTGTACTGGGTTGTGGTACTTTGTGCTGGGTTGTGGTACTTTGTGCTGGGTTGTGGTACTTTGTACTGGGTTGTGGTACTTTGTACTGGGTTGTGGTACTTTGTACTGGGTTGTGGTACTTTGTACTGGGTTGTGGTACTTTGTACTGGGTTGTGGTACTTTGTGCTTGGTTGTGGTACTTTGTACTGGGTTGTGGTACTTTGTACTGGGTTGTGGTACTTTGTACTGGGTTGTGGTACTTTGTACTGGGTTGTGGTACTTTGTACTGGGTTGTGGTACTTTGTACTGGGTTGTGGTACTTTGTACTGGGTTGTGGTACTTTGTACTGGGTTGTGGTACTTTGTACTGGGTTGTGGTACTTTGTACTGGGTTGTGGTACTTTGTGCTTGGTTGTGGTACTTTGTACTGGGTTGTGGTACTTTGTGCTGGGTTGTGGTACTTTGTACTGGGTTGTGGTACTTTGTGCTGGGTTGTGGTACTTTGTGCTGGGTTGTGGTACTTTGTGCTGGGTTGTGGTACTTTGTACTGGGTTGTGGTACTTTGTACTGGGTTGTGGTACTTTGTACTGGGTTGTGGTACTTTGTACTTGGTTGTGGTACTTTGTACTGGGTTGTGGTACTTTGTACTGGGTTGTGGTACTTTGTACTGGGTTGTGGTACTTTGTACTGGGTTGTGGTACTTTGTACTGGGTTGTGGTACTTTGTGCTGGGTTGTGGTACTTTGTACTGGGTTGTGGTACTTTGTACTGGGTTGTGGTACTTTGTGCTGGGTTGTGGTACTTTGTGCTGGGTTGTGGTACTTTGTACTGGGTTGTGGTACTTTGTACTGGGTTGTGGTACTTTGTACTGGGTTGTGGTACTTTGTACTTGGTTGTGGTACTTTGTACTGGGTTGTGGTACTTTGTACTGGGTTGTGGTACTTTGTACTTGGTTGTGGTACTTTGTACTGGGTTGTGGTACTTTGTACTGGGTTGTGGTACTTTGTACTGGGTTGTGGTACTTTGTGCTGGGTTGTGGTACTTTGTACTGGGTTGTGGTACTTTGTACTGGGTTGTGGTACTTTGTGCTGGGTTGTGGTACTTTGTGCTGGGTTGTGGTACTTTGTTCTTGGTTGTGGTACTTTGTACTTGGTTGTGGTACTTTGTACTGGGTTGTGGTACTTTGTACTGGGTTGTGGTACTTTGTACTGGGTTGTGGTACTGTGTACCTGGTTGTGGTACTTTGTACTGGGTTGTGGTACTTTGTGCTGGGTTGTGGTACTTTGTGCTGGGTTGTGGTACTTTGTGCTGGGTTGTGGTACTTTGTACTGGGTTGTGGTACTTTGTACTGGGTTGTGGTACTTTGTGCTGGGTTGTGGTACTTTGTGCTGGGTTGTGGTACTTTGTGCTGGGTTGTGGTACTTTGTACTGGGTTGTGATGTTGTGGTACTTTGTGCTTGGTTGTGGTACTTTGTACTGGGTTGTGGTACTTTGTACTGGGTTGTGGTACTTTGTACTGGGTTGTGGTACTTTGTACTGGGTTGTGGTACTTTGTGCTTGGTTGTGGTACTTTGTGTGGGTTGTGGTACTTTGTGCTGGGTTGTGGTACTTTGTACTGGGTTGTGTGTTGTGGTACTTTGTGCTTGGTTGTGGTACTTTGTACTGGGTTGTGGTACTTTGTACTGGGTTGTGGTACTTTGTACTGGGTTGTGGTACTTTGTACTGGGTTGTGGTACTTTGTGCTGGGTTGTGGTACTTTGTGCTGGGTTGTGGTACTTTGTGCTGGGTTGTGGTACTTTGTACTGGGTTGTGGTACTTTGTACTGGGTTGTGGTACTTTGTACTGGGTTGTGGTACTTTGTACTTGGTTGTGGTACTTTGTACTGGGTTGTGGTACTTTGTACTGGGTTGTGGTACTTTGTGCTTGGTTGTGGTACTTTGTACTGGGTTGTGGTACTTTGTACTGGGTTGTGGTACTTTGTACTGGGTTGTGGTACTTTGTGCTGGGTTGTGGTACTTTGTACTGGGTTGTGGTACTTTGTACTGGGTTGTGGTACTTTGTGCTGGGTTGTGGTACTTTGTGCTGGGTTGTGGTACTTTGTGCTTGGTTGTGGTACTTTGTACTGGGTTGTGGTACTTTGTACTATGTTGTGGTACTTTGTACTGGGTTGTGGTACTTTGTTCTTGGTTGTGGTACTTTGTACTGGGTTGTGGTACTTTGTACTGGGTTGTGGTACTTTGTACTGGGTTGTGGTACTTTGTACTGGGTTGTGGTACTTTGTACTGGGTTGTGGTACTTTGTGCTTGGTTGTGGTACTTTGTACTGGGTTGTGGTACTTTGTACTGGGTTGTGGTACTTTGTACTGGGTTGTGGTACTTTGTACTGGGTTGTGGTACTTTGTACTGGGTTGTTGTACTTTGTACTGGGTTGTGGTACTTTGTACTGGGTTGTGGTACTTTGTACTGGGTTGTGGTACTTTGTACTGGGTTGTGGTACTTTGTACTGGGTTGTGGTACTTTGTGCTTGGTTGTGGTACTATGTACTGGGTTGTGGTACTTTGTACTGGGTTGTGGTACTTTTACTGGGTTGTGGTACTTTGTGCTGGGTTGTGGTACTTTGTGCTGGGTTGTGGTACTTTGTACTGGGTTGTGGTACTTTGTGCTGGGTTGTGGTACTTTGTGCTAGGTTGTGGTACTTTGTGCTTGGTTGTGGTACTTTGTACTGGGTTGTGGTACTTTGTACTATGTTGTGGTACTTTGTACTGGGTTGTGGTACTTTGTTCTTGGTTGTGGTACTTTGTACTGGGTTGTGGTACTTTGTACTGGGTTGTTGTACTTTGTACTGGGTTGTGGTACTTTGTACTGGGTTGTGGTACTTTGTACTGGGTTGTGGTACTTTGTACTATGTTGTGGTACTTTTTACTGGGTTGTGGTACTTTGTACTGGGTTGTGGTACTTTGTGCTGGGTTGTGGTACTTTGTGCTGGGTTGTGGTACTTTGTACTGGGTTGTGGTACTTTGTACTGGGTTGTGGTACTTTGTACTGGGTTGTGGTACTTTGTACTTGGTTGTGGTACTTTGTACTGGGTTGTGGTACTTTGTACTGGGTTGTGGTACTTTGAACTTGGTTGTGGTACTATGTACTGGGTTGTGGTACTTTGTACTGGGTTGTGGTACTTTGTACTGGGTTGTGGTACTTTGTGCTGGGTTGTGGTACTTTGTACTGGGTTGTGGTACTTTGTACTGGGTTGTGGTACTTTGTACTTGGTTGTGGTACTTTGTACTGGGTTGTGGTACTTTGTACTGGGTTGTGGTACTTTGAACTTGGTTGTGGTACTATGTACTGGGTTGTGGTACTTTGTACTGGGTTGTGGTACTTTGTACTGGGTTGTGGTACTTTGTGCTGGGTTGTGGTACTTTGTACTGGGTTGTGGTACTTTGTACTGGGTTGTGGTACTTTGTGCTGGGTTGTGGTACTTTGTGCTGGGTTGTGGTACTTTGTGCTTGGTTGTGGTACTTTGTACTGGGTTGTGGTACTTTGTACTATGTTGTGGTACTTTGTACTGGGTTGTGGTACTTTGTACTGGGTTGTGGTACTTTGTGCTTGGTTGTGGTACTTTGTACTGGGTTGTGGTACTTTGTACTGGGTTGTGGTACTTTTACTGGGTTGTGGTACTTTGTGCTGGGTTGTGGTACTTTGTGCTGGGTTGTGGTACTTTGTACTGGGTTGTGGTACTTTGTACTGGGTTGTGGTACTTTGTACTGGGTTGTGGTACTTTGTACTGGGTTGTGGTACTTTGTACTGGGTTGTGGTACTTTGTGCTTGGTTGTGGTACTTTGTACTGGGTTGTGGTACTTTGTACTGGGTTGTGGTACTTTGTACTGGGTTGTGGTACTTTGTACTGGGTTGTGGTACTTTGTACTGGGTTGTGGTACTTTGTACTGGGTTGTGGTACTTTGTACTGGGTTGTGGTACTTTGTACTGGGTTGTGGTACTTTGTACTGGGTTGTGGTACTTTGTGCTTGGTTGTGGTACTTTGTACTGGGTTGTGGTACTTTGTACTGGGTTGTGGTACTTTTACTGGGTTGTGGTACTTTGTGCTGGGTTGTGGTACTTTGTGCTGGGTTGTGGTACTTTGTACTGGGTTGTGGTACTTTGTGCTGGGTTGTGGTACTTTGTGCTAGGTTGTGGTACTTTGTACTGGGTTGTGGTACTTTGTGCTGGGTTGTGGTACTTTGTACTGGGTTGTGGTACTTTGTACTGGGTTGTGGTACTTTGTACTGGGTTGTGGTACTTTGTTCTTGGTTGTGGTACTTTGTACTGGGTTGTGGTACTTTGTACTGGGTTGTTGTACTTTGTACTGGGTTGTGGTACTTTGTACTGGGTTGTGGTACTTTGTACTGGGTTGTGGTACTTGGTGTACTATGTTGTGGTACTTTTTACTGGGTTGTGGTACTTTGTACTGGGTTGTGGTACTTTGTGCTGGGTTGTGGTACTTTGTGCTGGGTTCTGGTACTTTGTACTGGGTTGTGGTACTTTGTACTGGGTTGTGGTACTTTGTACTGGGTTGTGGTACTTTGTACTTGGTTGTGGTACTTTGTACTGGGTTTGTGGTACTTTGTACTGGGTTGTGGTACTTTGGAACTTGGTTGTGGTACTATGTACTGGTTGTGGTACTTTGTACTGGGTTGTGGTACTTTGTACTGGGTTGTGGTACTTTGTGCTGGTTGTGGTACTTTGTACGGGTTGTGGTGGTTGTGGTACTTTGTGCTGGGTTGTGGTACTTTGTGCTGGGTTGTGGTACTTTGTGCTTGGTTGTGGTACTTTGTACTGGGTTGTGGTACTTTGTACTATGTTGTGGTACTTTGTACTGGGTTGTGGTACTTTGTACTGGGTTGTGGTACTTTGTGCTTGGTTGTGGTACTATGTACTGGGTTGTGGTACTTTGTACTGGGTTGTGGTACTTTTACTGGTTGTGGTACTTTGTGCTGGGTTGTGGTACTTTGTGCTGGGTTGTGGTACTTTGTACTGGGTTGTGGTACTTTGTGCTGGGTTGTGGTACTTTGTGCTAGGTTGTGGTACTTTGTGCTTGGTTGTGGTACTTTGTACTGGGTTGTGGTACTTTGTACTATGTTGTGGTACTTTGTACTGTGTTGTGGTACTTTGTTCTTGGTTGTGGTACTTTGTACTGGGTTGTGGGACTTTGTACTGGGTTGTTGTACTTTGTACTGGGTTGTGGTACTTTGTACTGGGTTGTGGTACTTTGTACTGGGTTGTGGTACTTTGTACTATGTTGTGGTACTTTTTACTGGGTTGTGGTACTTGTACTGGGTTGTGGTACTGTTGTGCTGGGTTGTGGTACTTTGTGCTGGGTTCTGGTACTTTTGTACTGGGGTTGTGGTACTTTGTACTGGGTTGTGGTACTTTGTACTGGGTTGTGGGTACTTTGTACTTGGTTGTGGTACTTTGTACTGGGTTGTGGTACTTTGTACTGGGTTGTGGTACTTTGAACTTGGTTGTGGTACTATGTACTGGTTGTTGGTACTTTGTACTGGGTTGTGGTACTTTGTACTGGGTTGTGGTACCTTTGTGCTGGGTTTGGTACTTTGTACTGGGTTGTGGTACTTTGTACTGGGTTGTGGTACTTTGTGCTGGGTTGTGGTACTTTGTGCTGGGTTGTGGTACTTTGTGCTTGGTTGTGGTACTTTGTACTGGGTTGTGGTACTTTGTACTGGGTTGTGGTACTTTGTACTGGGTTGTTGTACTTTGTACTGGGTTGTGGTACTTTGTACTGGGTTGTGCTACTTTGTACTGGTTGTGGTACTTTGTACTGGGTTGTGGTACTTTGTACTGGGTTGTGGTACTTTGTGCTTGGTTGTGGTACTATGTACTGGGTTGTGGTACTTTGTACTGGGTTGTGGTACTTTGTGCTGGGTTGTGGTACTTTGTGCTGGGTTGTGGTACTTTGTGCTGGGTTGTGGTACTTTGTACTGGGTTGTGGTACTTTGTACTGGGTTGTGGTACTTTGTGCTGGGTTGTGGTACTTTGTGCTGGGTTGTGGTACTTTGTGCTGGTTGTGGTACTTTGTACTGGGTTGTGATGTTGTGGTACTTTGTGCTTGGTTGTGGGTACTTTGTACTGGGTTGTGGTACTTTGTACTGGGTTGTGCTACTTTGTACTGGGTTGTGGTACTTTGTACTGGGTTGTGGTACTTTGTGCTTGGTTGTGGTACTTTGTGTGGGTTGTGGTACTTTGTGCTGGGTTGTGGTACTTTGTACTGGGTTGTGATGTTGTGGTACTTTGTGCTTGGTTGTGGTACTTTGTACTGGGTTGTGGTACTTTGTACTGGGTTGTGGTACTTTGTAACTGGGTTGTGCTACTTTGTAGCTGGGTTGTGGTACTTTGTACTGGGTTGTGGGTTACTTTATTGCTGGGTTGTGGTACTTTGTGCTGGGTTGTGGTACTTTGTGCTGGGTTGTGGTACTTTGTACTGGGTTGTGGGTACTTTGTACTGGGTTTGTGGTACTTGTACTGGTTGTGGTACTTTGTACTTGGTTGTGGTACTTTGTACTGGGTTGTGGTACTTTGTACTGGGTTGTGTACTTTGTGCTTGGTTGTGGTACTATGTACTGGGTTGTGGTACTTTGTACTGGGTTGTGGTACTTTGTACTGGGTTGTGGTACTTTGTGCTGGGTTGTGGTTACTTTGTACTGGTTGTGGTACTTTGTACTGGGTTTGTGGTACTTTGTACTGGGGGTTGTGGTACTTTGTTACTTGGTTGTGGTACTTTGTACTGGGTTGTGGTACTTTGTACTGGGTTGTGGTACTTTTGTGGCTTGGTTGTGGTACTATGTACTGGGTTGTGGTACTTTGTACTGGGTTGTGGTACTATTGGTACTGGGTTGTGGTACTTTGTGCTGGGTTGTGGTACTTGTACTGGGTTGTGGTACTTTGTACTGGGTTGTGGTACTTTGTGCTGGGTTGTGGTACTTTGTGCTGGGTTGTGGTACTTTGGTGCTTGGTTGTGTACTTTGTATTGGGTTGTGGTACTTTGTACTATGTTGTGGTACTTTGTACTGGGTTGTGCTACTTTGTACTGGGTTGTGGTACTTGTACTGGGTTGTTGGTACTTTGTACTGGTTGTGGTACATTGTGCTTGGTTGTGGTACTTTGTACTGGGTTGTGGTACTCTTGTACTGGGTTGTGGTACTTTGTACTGGGTTGTGGTACTTTGTACTGGGTTGTGGTACTTTGTACTGGGTTGTTGTACTTTGTACTGGGTTGTGGTACTTTGTACTGGGTTGTGCTACTTTGT
>NW_022262624.1:44441-49441 GCF_002021735.2 Oncorhynchus kisutch | reverse complement strand
GTCTCCTGTCCCATGTCTCTGGCCTCCCCAAGTCTCCTCCCCCAGTCTCCTGTCCCATGTCTCTGGCCTCCCCTAGTCTCCTGTCCCATGTCTCTGGCCTCCCCAAGTCTCCTCCCCCAGTCTCCTGTCCCATGTCTCTGGCCTCCCCCAGTCTCCTGTCCCATGTCTCTGGCCTCCCCAAGTCTCCTCCCCCAGTCTACTGTCCCATGCCTCTGGCCTCCCCCAGTCTCCTGGCCCATGACTCTGGCCTCCCCCAGTTTCCTGCCCCATGCCTCTGGCCTCCCCCAGTCTCCTGGCCCATGACTCTGGCCTCCCCCAGTTTCCTGTCCCATGCCTTTGGCCTCCCCCAGTATCCTGTCCCATTTCTCTGGCCTCCCCCAGCCTCCTGTCCCAACGTGCAGTTGTCAGTACTGCGTGTTTCAGATCTAGGTACCAGAGTGCGCTCTTTGTTGATGCCACACACAGACAGACAGACAGACAGACATAGCAGCGTATCTCAGCACATCACCGGAGAACAGAGCTGAGCAGAGCTAATGATAGTATCATGCAATAGTCAGTAGTAAGGCCTTGTACAGTGAGCTCTCATTAGCACTCTGTAATAGGTTAGAGACAGTCCCAGTGTGGCCGCCACAATTAACTCACTCATCATGTCTCCTTAATTAAAAAGAGAGATATTAAGAGATATCTGACAGGAACTATCTCACTGCTCTGTTTCAGGCAACCTGATTGGTTAAGACACGGGGGGGAGGGAAGACACTAAGCCCCAACTGATGCTGCTGATTATGAAACAGAGAGAAGAGAGGGAGGAGAAAAGAGGGAGGAATATCTAGGGAGGGACAGAGAGAAGAGAGGGAGGAGAACAGAGAGAGGAATACCTAGGGAGGGACAGAGAGACGAGAGGGAGGAGGAAAGAGGGAGGAGTACCTAGGGAGGGACATAGAGACGAGAGGGAGGAGAACAGAGAGAGGAATACCTAGGGAGGGACAGAGAGAAGAGAGGGAGGAGAACAGAGAGAGGAATACCTAGGGAGGGACAGAGAAAAGAGAGGGAGGAGGAAAGAGGGAGGAATACCTAGGGAGGGACAGAGAGACGAGAGGGAGGAGAACAGAGAGAGGAATACCTAGGGAGGGACAGAGAGAAGAGAGGGAGGAGAACAGAGAGAGGAATACCTAGGGAGGGACAGAGAGAAGAGAGGGAGGAGAACAGAGAGAGGAATACCTAGGGAGGGACAGAGAGAAGAGAGGGAGAGAACAGAGAGACGAGAGGGAGGAGAACAGAGAGAGGAAATACCTAGGGAGGGACAGAGAGAAGAGAGGGAGGAGAACAGAGAGGCGAGAGGGAGGAGAACAGAGAGAGGAATACCTAGGGAGGGACAGAGAGAAGAGAGGGAGGAGAACAGAGAGAGGAATACCTAGGGAGGGACAGAGAGAAGAGAGGGAGGAGAACAGAGAGAGGAATACCTAGGGAGGGTCAGAGAGAAGAGAGGGAGGAGAACAGAGAGAGGAATACCTAGGGAGGGACAGAGAGAAGAGAGGGAGGAGAACAGAGAGAGGAATACCTAGGGAGGGACAGAGAGAAGAGAGGGAGGAGAACAGAGAGAGGAATACCTAGGGAGGGACAGAGAGAAGAGAGGGAGGAGAACAGAGAGACGAGAGGGAGGAGAACAGAGAGAGTAATACCTAGGGAGGGAGCGACAGAGAGAAGAGAGGGAGGAGAACAGAGAGAAGAGAGGGAGGAGAACAGAGAGACGAGAGGGAGGAGAACAGAGAGAGGAATACCTAGGGAAGGGAGCGACAGAGAGAAGAGAGGGAGGAGAACAGAGAGAGGAATACCTAGGGAAGGGAGCGACAGAGAGAAGAGAGGGAGGAGAACAGAGAGAGGAATACCTAGGGAGGGAAGGTTGAGCCAAGAAACATGAGCAATGGACTTTAGACCAGTCCAGAGCTTCCGCGATGGTCCACGAACCGGAACCTCCTGCGATGGTCCACGGTCCGGAACCTCCTGTGATGGTCCACGGTCCGGAACCTCCTGCGACGGTCCACGGTCCGGAACCTCCTGCGACGGTCCACGGTTCCTCTGCGCATGTCCAGTCCCGCTCCATGACAGGAGCCTTCCTGTGCGCCGATGCCCAGTCCAAACGAGGTGTCCAGTCCAAACGAGGTGTCCAGTCCAACTCCATGACAGGAGTCGTCCTCTGCTCCGATGCCCAGTCCAAACGAGGTGTCCAGTCCAAACGAGGTGTCCAGTCCAAACGAGGTGTCCAGTCCAAACGAGGTGTCCAGTCCAACTCCATGACAGGAGTCGTCCTCTGCTCCGATGCCCAGTCCAAACGAGGTGTCCAGTCCAAACGAGGTGTCCAGTCCAAACGAGGTGTCCAGTCCAAACGAGGTGTCCAGTCCAGCTCCATGACAGGAGCCTTCCTTTCGATTTGTTCTTAACTGACTAAAGGTTGAATGAAAGGTCTCACAGCTGTTTATGCTGACATAACATGTTAGAGAATAGGTCAGATTTAGCTTTGTGATGCTCATTTACACTTCCTGTCTTCCTGTCAGATAAACACTAAATATTTCACTTAAAATATATATATATATTTTTTGGGGGGGTAATTCATTAAATGTTAAAAATAAATAAAAAGATTGTAAGATCTGAGTTTAATAAAGCTACAACTATTTAGCCCTCGTAAATCAATCACACTCGGTTGTGTTAAGTTCATGTTTTATATACAGGCAAACTTTAACATGGCATTAAAACATTCTCTCTATTATTTTTAATTTGAGAAATATGATTGACATTTTTAAGTGTTGCTATTCTGATGTGAAGCAGCCACTTGAGAAGAAGACAGACTGTGATTTGTTCACTGAGAACCATGTTCTGTGGCTGAGAGAGAGAGAGAGTTTTCCCAGTGAGAGTCTCATTACAACGTGGGTGGCATGGAAAAAGGCTCAGACCTCACACGTAATTGGGATGTGTTTTAATTCAACCAGGCACACACACACACACACATCACATCACACACACATCACACACACCGTTCAGCAGCGACTGTAGCACATTCATGTCAAAACTATTCTTGATGAAAATGTTGTGAATTCTCTTCGTTTCGCAGGCCAACTCTACTCTAAAGGTACATCACCACTTTGTTGTGAACCTAAAACAGGGACGACAGGTATCCTAGCGATTAACCCCCCCCCCTCTCACCAGGTACCCAGTGTGTCAGCCCCCCCCACATCTCACCAGGTACCCAGTATGTCAGCCCCCCCCCCACCTCTCACCAGGTACCCAGTGTGTCAGCCCCCCCCATCTCACCAGGTACCCAGTGTGTCAGCCCCCCCCACCTCTCACCAGGTACCCAGTATGTCAGGCCCCCCCCCCCACCTCTCACCAGGTACCCAGTGTGTCAGCCCCCCCTCACCTCTCACCAGGTACCCAGTGTGTCAGCCCGCACCCCCACCTCTCACCAGGTACCCAGTGTGTCAGCCCCCCCTCACCTCTCACCAGGTACCCAGTGTGTCAGCCCCCCCCACCTCTCACCAGGTACCCAGTGTGTCAGCCCCCCCCCACCTCTCACCAGGTACCCAGTGTGTCAGCCCCCCCTCACCTCTCACCAGGTACCCAGTGTGTCAGCGCCCCCCCTCTCACCAGATACCCAGTGTGTCAGCCCCCCCCCCCACATCTCACCAGGTACCCAGTGTGTCAGCCCCCCCCACCTCTCACCAGGTACCCAGTGTTTCAGCCCGCCCCCCCTCACCTCTCACCAGATACCCAGTGTGTCAGCCCGCACCCCCACCTCTCACCAGGTACCCAGTGTGTCAGCCCCCCCTCTCACCAGGTACCTAGTGTGTCAGCCCCCCCACCTCTCACCAGATACCCAGTGTGTCAGCCCCCCCCCCACCTCTCACCAGGTACCCAGTGTGTCAGCCCCCCCCCCACATCTCACCAGGTACCCAGTGTGTCAGCCCCCCCCTCACCTCTCACCAGGTACCCAGTGTGTCATCCCCCCCCCCCACATCTCACCAGGTACCCAGTGTGTCATCCCCCCCCCCACATCTCACCAGGTACCTAGTGTGTCAGCCCCCCCACCTCTCACCAGATACCCAGTGTGTCAGCCCCCCCCCACCTCTCACCAGGTACCTAGTGTGTCAGCCTCCCCCACCTCTCACCAGGTACCCAGTGTGTCAGCCCCCCCCACCTCTCACCAGGTACCCAGTGTGTCAGCCCCCCCCACCTCTCACCAGGTACCCAGTGTGTCAGCCCCCCCCCCCCACATCTCACCAGGTACCCAGTGTGTCAGCCCCCCCACATCTCACGAGGTACCCAGTGGTGTCAGCCCCCCCCACCTCTCACCAGGTACCCAGTGTGTCAGCCCACCCCACCTCTCACCAGGTACCCAGTGTGTCAGCCCCCCCCCACATCTCACCAGGTACCCAGTGTGTCAGCCCCCCCCCACATCTCACCAGGTACCCAGTGTGTCAGCCCCCCCCAACTCTCACCAGGTACCAGTGTGTCAGCCCCCCCCCCCTCTCACCAGATACCCAGTGTGTCAGCCCCCTCACCTATCACCAGATACCCAGTGTGTCAGCCCCCCCACCTCTCACCAGATACCCAGTGTGTCAGCCCCCCCCCCACATCTCACCAGGTACCCAGTGTGTCAGCCCCCCCCACCTCTCACCAGGTACCCAGTGTGTCAGCACCCCCCCCCCCACATCTCACCAGGTACCCAGTGTGTCAGCCCCCTACCCTACACACCCTGATATCTCTGTCTGCCTGTCTGTCTGCCTGCCTGCCTGCCTGCCTGCCTGCCTGCCTGTCTGTCTGTCTGTCTGTCTGTCTGTCTGTCTGTCTGTCCGTCCTAGCGGGACTCAAACCTACACACCCTGATATCTCTGTCTGTCTCTTTGTCGTGTGCCACGTTTTGCCATCTTCTTACGTCAGCTGCAGTTGAGATGAAACTTTCATGTGCCTTTTCCTCTGGTTTCTTTGACTGTTTTAAAGTGGCTGTC
>NW_022262624.1:35000-44341 GCF_002021735.2 Oncorhynchus kisutch | reverse complement strand
AGAGAGAGAGAGAGGAGAGAGAGAGTGAGAGAGAGAGAGAGAGGAGAGAGAGAGAGATGCGACAGAAAGAGAGAGAGAGGGAGAGAGAGAGAGAGGGGGAGAGACAGAGAGAGGAGAGACAGAGAAGACAGAGAGAGAGAGAGAGAGACCAGGAGAGAGGAGAGAGAGAGAGAGAGGTGGGGTTTTCTTTCCCTTGCTGCCTGCCTGCTGCCTGCTGCCTGTCCTGCCTGCCTGCCTGCCTGCCTGCTGCCTGTCTGCCTGCCTGCCTGCCTGCTGCCTGTCTGCCTGCCTGCCTGCTGCCTGCTGCCTGCTGCCTGCCTGCTGCCTGCTGCCTGCTGCCTGCCTGCCTGCCTGCTGCCTGTCTGTCTGTCTGTCTGCCTGCCTGCCTGCTGCCTGTCTGCCTGCCTGCCTGCTGCCTGCCTGCCTGCCTGCCTGCCTGCCTGTCTGCCTGCTGCCTGCTGCCTGCTGCCTGTCTGCCTGCCTCCCTGCCTGCTGCCTGTCTGCCTGCTGCCTGTCTGCCTGCCTGCCTGCTGCCTGCCTACCTGCTGCCTGCCTGCCTGCCTGCCTGCCGCCTGTCTGCTGCCCGCCTGCCTGCCTGCCTGCCTGCCTGCCTGCCTGCTGCCTGCCTGCCTGCCTGCCTGCCTGCCTGCTGCCTGCCTGCCTGCCTGCCTGCCTGCCTGCCTGCCTGCCTGCTGCCTGCCTGCCTGCCTGCCTGTTGCCTGCCTGCCTGCTGCCTGCCTGCCTGCGCAAATTTGCAAATGCAAATGAATTACTTAGAAATCATACAATGTGATTTTTCTGGATTTTTGTTTCAGATTCCGTCTCTCACAGTTGAAGTGTACCTATGATAAAAATTACAGACCTCTACATGCTTTGTAAGTAGGAAAACCTGCAAAATCGGCAGTGTATCAAATACTTGTTCTCCCCACTGTGTATATATATATATATATATATACACTTAAACAACACAATGTAACTCCAAGTCAATCACACTTCTGTGAAATCAAACTGTCCACTTAGGAAGCAACACTGATTGACAATAAATTTCACATGCTGTTGTGCAAATGGAATAGACAACAGGTGGAAATTATAGGCATTTAGCAAGACACCCCCAATAAAGGACTGGTTCTGCAGGTGGTGACCACAGACCACTTCTCAGTTCCTATTCTTCCTGGCTGATGTTTTGGTCACTTTTGAATGCTGGCGGTGCTTTCACTCTAGTGGTAGCAGTCTACAGCCCACACAAGTGGCTCAGGTAGTGCAGCTCATCCAGGATGGCACATCAATGCGAGTTGTGGCAATAAGGTTTGCTGTGTCTGTCAGCGTAGTGTCCAGAGTATGGAGGCGCTACCAGGAGACAGGCCAGTACATCAGGAGACGTGGAGGAGGCCGTAGGAGGGCAACAACCCAGCAGCAGGACCGCTACCTCCGCCTTTGTGCAAGGAGGAGCAGGAGGAGCACTGCCAGAGCCCTGCAAAATGACCTCCAGCAGGCCACAAATGTGCATGCGTCTGCTCAAACGGTCAGAAACAGACTCCATGAGGGTGGTATGAGGGCCCGACGTCCACAGGTGGGGGTTGTGCTTACAGCCCAACACCATGCAGGAAGTTTGGCATTTGCCAGAGAACACCAAGATTGGCAAATTTGCCACTGGTGCCCTGTGCTCTTCACAGATGAAAACAGGTTCACACTGAGCACGTGACAGACATGACAGAATCTGGAGACGCCGTGGAGAACGTTCTGCTGCCTGCAACATCCTCCAGCATGACCGGTTTGGCAGTGGGTCAGTCATGGTGTGGGGTGGCATTTCTTTGGGGGGCTGCACAGTCTCTCTTCCTCTTGTCTCTGTCTCTCTCTTCCTCTTGTCTCTGTCTCTCTCTTCCTCTTGTCTCTGTCTGTCTCTTCCTCTTGTCTCTGTCTGTCTCTTCCTCTTGTCTCTGTCTCTCTCTTCCTCTTGTCTCTGTCTCTCTCTTCCTCTTGTCTCTGTCTCTCTCTTCCCCTTGTCTCTGTCTCTCTCCCTCTTGTCGCTGTCTCTTCCTCTTGTCTCTGTCTCTCTCTTCCTATTGTCTCTGCCTCTTCCTCTTGTCTCTGTCTCTCTCTTCCTCTTGTCTCTGTCTGTCTGTCTCTTCCTCTTGTCTCTGTCTCTTTCCTCTTGTCTCTGTCTCTCTCTTCCTCTTGTCTCTCTGGTTAGACAGGTTACAGACACCTGTGTCTTTTGACACTATATAAATGAGTCATCCCGCAGTGTTTGTGATCAAATCAAATCAAATCAAATTTATTTATATAGCCCTTCGTACATCAGCTGATATCTCAAAGTGCTGTACAGAAACCCAGCCTAAAACCCCAAACAGCAAGCAATGCAGGTGGAGAAGCACGGTGGCTAGGAAAAACTCCCTAGAAAGGTCAATACCTAGGAAGAAACCTAGAGAGGAACCAGGCTATGTGGGGTGGCCAGTCCTCTTCTGGCTGTGCCGGGTGGAGATTATAACAGAACATGGCCAAGATGTTCAATGTTCATAAATGACCAGCATGGTCGAATAATAATAAGGCAGAACAGTTGAAACTAGAGCAGCAGCACAGTCAGGTGGAAGTTGAAACTGGAGCAGCAGCATGGCCAGGTAGACTGGGGACAGCAAGGAGTCATCATGTCAGGTAGTCCTGGGGCATGGTCCTAGGGCTCAGGTCAGTTGAAACTGGAACAGCAGCATGGTCAGGTGGACTGGGGACAGCAAGGAGTCATCATGTCAGGTAGTCCTGGGGCATGGTCCTAGGGCTCAGGTCCTCCGAGAGAGAGAAAGAAAGAGAGATTATATCCTGATGAAGACAGCTTGGCTGTGGAAATGTTGGTAATTACATCTGAGCTCCTAGAGTGTGTGGCGCTCTTTAATTTTCGAGTTAGTGTTAGCGTCAGGGTTGGGGTTTTAGAGTTGGGGTCAGGGTTGGGGTTTTAGAGTTGGGGTCAGGGTCAGGGTTGGGGTTTTAGAGTTGGGGTCAGGGTCAGGGTCAAGGTTGGGGTTTTAGGGTTAGGGTCAGGGTCAGGGTTGGGGTTTTAGGGTCAGGGTCAGGGTTGGGGTTTTAGAGTTAGGGTTGGGGTCAGGGTTGGCATTTTAGAGTTAGGATCAGGGTCAGGGTCAGGGTTGGGGTTTTAGGGTTAGGGTCAGGGTCAGGGTTGGGGTTTTAGGGTTAGGGTCAGGGTCAGGGTTGGGGTTTTAGAGTTAGGGTTGGGGTCAGGGTTGGCGTTTTAGAGTTAGGATCAGGGTCAGGGTTGGTGTTTTAGAGTTAGGATCAGGGTCAGGGTCAGGGTTGGGGTTTTAGAGTTGGGGTTGGGGTCAGGTTTGGGGTTTTAGAGTTAGGGTCAGGGTTGGCGTTTTAGAGTTAGGGTTAGGGTCAGGTTTGGGGTTTTACGGTTAGGGTTAGGGTCAGGGTTGGTGTTTTAGAGTTAGGGTTGGGGTTGGGGTTGGGTTCAGGTTTGGGGTTTTAGAGTTAGGGATAGGGTCAGGGTTGGTGTTTTAGAGTTAGGGTTGGGGTGAGGGTCAGGTTTGGGGTTTTAGAGTTAGGGTTGGGGTTAGGGTCAGGTTTGGGGTTTTAGGGTTAGGGTCAGGGTTAGGTTTGGGGTTTTAGGGTTAGGGTTGGGGTTAGGTTTGGGGTTTTAGAGTTAGGGTTAGGGTCAGGTTTGGGGTTTTAGAGTTAGGGTTGGGGTCAGGTTTGGGGTTTTAGGGTTAGGGTTGGGGTCAGGTTTGGGGTTTTAGCGTTAGAGTTGGGGTTGGGGTTAGATTTGGGGTTTTAGGGTTAGGGTCAGGGTTAGTTTTGGGGTTTTAAGGTTAGGGTTGGGGTTAGGTTTGGGGTTTTAGAGTTAGGGTTAGGGTCAGGTTTGGGGTTTTAGAGTTAGGGTTGGGGTCAGGTTTGGGGTTTTAGAGTTAGGGTCAGGGTCAGGGTTGGCGTTTTAGAGTTAGGGTTAGGGTCAGGTTTGGGGTTTTATGGTTAGGGTTAGGGTCAGGGTTGGTGTTTTAGAGTTAGGGTTGGGGTTGGGTTCAGGTTTGGGGTTTTAGAGTTAGGGATAGGGTCAGGGTTGGTGTTTTAGAGTTAGGGTTGGGGTGAGGGTCAGGTTTGGGGTTTTAGAGTTAGGGTCAGGTTTGGGGTTTTAGGGTTAGGGTCAGGGTTAGGTTTGGGGTTTTAGGGTTAGGGTTGGGGTTAGGTTTGGGGTTTTAGAGTTAGGGTTAGGGTCAGGTTTGGGGTTTTAGAGTTAGGGTTGGGGTCAGGTTTGGGGTTTTAGAGTTAGGGTCAGGGTCAGGGTTGGCGTTTTAGAGTTAGGGTTAGGGTCAGGTTTGGGGTTTTAGAGTTAGGGTTGGGGTTAGGTTTGGGGTTTTACGGTTAGGGTTAGTGTCAGGGTTGGTGTTTTAGAGTTAGGGTTGGGGTTGGGGTTGGGTTCAGGTTTGGGGTTTTAGAGTTAGGGATAGGGTCAGGGTTTGGGGTTTTAGAGTTAGGGTTGGGGTTAGGGTCAGGTTTGGGGTTTTAGAGTTAGGGTTGGGGTCAGGTTTGGGGTTTTAGGGTTAGGGTCAGGGTCAGGGTTGGGGTTTTAGAGTCAGGGTTAGGGTCAGGGTTGGTGTTTTAGAGTTAGGGTTGGGGTTTTAGGGTTAGGATCAGGGTCAGGTTTGGGGTTTTAGGGTTAGGGTCAGGGTCAGGTTTGGGGTTTTAGAGTCAGGGTTGGGGTCAGGTTTGGGGTTTTAGAGTTAGATTTGGGGTTAGGGTCAGGTTTGGGGTTTTAGGGTTAGGTTTGGGGTCAGGTTTGGGGTTTTAGAGTTAGAGTTGGGGTTAGGGTTTTAGGGTTAGGGTTGGGGTTAGGGTTTTAGAGTTAGGGTCAGGTTTCGGGTTTTAGGGTTAGGTTTGGGGTCAGGTTTGGGGTTTTAGAGTTAGAGTTGGGGTTAGGGTTTTAGGGTTAGGGTTGGGGTTTTAGAGTTAGGGTCAGGTTTCGGGTTTTAGGGTTAGGGTTGGGGTCAGGTTTGGGGTTTTCGAGTTAGAGTTGGGGTTTGGGTTAGGTTTGGGGTTTTAGGGTTAGGGTTGGGGTTAGGTTTGGGGTTTTAGGGTTAGGGTTGGGGTTAGGTTTGGGGTTTTAGAGTTAGGGTTAGGGTCAGGTTTGGGGTTTTAGAGTTAGGGTTGGGGTCAGGTTTTGGGTTTTAGAGTTAGGGTTAGGGTCAGGTTTGGGGTTTTAGAGTTTGTGTCAGGTTTGGTGTTTTAGAGTTAGGGTCAGGTTTGGGGTTTTAGAGTTAGGGTTGGGGTTGGGGTTGGGTTCAGGTTTGGGGTTTTAGAGTTAGGGATAGGGTCAGGGTTGGTGTTTTAGAGTTAGGGTTGGGGTGAGGGTCAGGTTTGGGGTTTTAGAGTTAGGGTTAGGGTTAGGGTCAGGTTTGGGGTTTTAGAGTCAGGGTTAGGGTGTTTCTAGTTTGGAACACTTTGTGTCCTCCGTCCATTCTGTCCTCCGTCCATTAAAGGGAAGAGGAACACTTTTTATCCTCCGTCCATTAAAGGGAAAAGGGACACTTTGTGTCCTCCATCCATTAAAGGGAAGAGGAACACTTTGTGTCCTCCGTCCATTAAAGGGAAAAGGGACACTTTGTGTCCTCCATCCATTAAAGGGAAGAGGAACACTTTGTGTCCTCCGTCCATTAAAGGGAAGAGGAACACTTTGTGTCCTCCGTCCATTAAAGGGAAAAGGGACATTCAGATGAAGAGGACTGGTCACCCCTCATAGCCTGGTTCCTATCTACCTGGTACAGCCAGAAGAGGACTGGCCACCCCTCATAGCCTGGTTCCTCTCTACCCGGCACAGTCAGAAGAGGACTGGCCACCCCTCATAGCCTGGTTCCTCTCCACCCGGCACAGCCAGAAGAGGACTGGCCACCCCTCATAGCCTGGTTCCTCTCTACCCGGTACAGCCAGAAGAGGACTGGCCACCCCTCATAGCCTGGTTCCTCTCCACCCGGTACAGCCAGAAGAGGACTGGCCACCCCTCACAGCCTGGTTCCTCTCCACCCGGCACAGCCAGAAGAGGACTGGCCACCCCTCATATCCTGGTTCCTCTCTACCTGGTACAGCCAGAGGAGGACTGGCCACCCCTCATAGCCTGGTTTCTTCCTAAGTTCTGGCCTTTCTAGGGAGTTTTTCCCAGCCACCGTGCTTCTACACCTGCATTGCTTGCTGTTTGGGGTTTTAGGCTGGGTTTCTGTACAGCACTTTGAGACATCAGCTGATGTAAGAAGGGTTTTATAAATACATTTGATTTGATTTAGTCATTAACTAGTCATGTTCCCCTGTGAGACTAGCTAGTCATTAACTAGTCATGTTCCCCTGTGAGATTAGCTAGTCATTAACTAGTCATTAACTAGTCATGTTCCCCTGTGAGATTAGCTAGTCATTAACTAGTCATGTTCCCCTGTGAGACTAGCTAGTCATTAACTAGTCATGTTCCCCTGTGAGACTAGCTAGTCATTAACTAGTCATGTTCCCCTGTGAGATTAGCTAGTCATTAACTACTCATTAACTAGTCATGTTCCCTGTGAGATTAGCTAGTCATTAACTAGTCATGTTCCCCTGTGAGATTAGCTAGTCATTAACTACTCATTAACTAGTCATGTTCCCTGTGAGACTAGCTAGTCATTAACTAGTCTTGTTCCCCTGTGAGATTAGCTAGTCATTAACTAGTCATGTTCCCTTGTGAGACTAGCTAGTCATTAACTAGTCATGTTCCCCTGTGAGATTAGCTAGTCATTAACTAGTCATGTTCCCCTGTGAGACTAGCTAGTCATTAACTAGTCATGTTCCCCTGTGAGACTAGCTAGTCATTAACTAGTCATGTTGTTCCTCTGTGAGACTAGCTAGTCATTAACTAGTCTTGTTCCCCTGTGAGATTAGCTAGTCATTAACTAGTCATGTTCCCCTGTGAGACTAGCTTGTCATTAACTAGTCATGTTCCCCTGTGAGACTAGCTAGTCATTAACTAGTCATTTTCCCCTGTGAGACTAGCTAGTCATTAACTAGTCATGTTCCCTGTGAGACTAGCTAGTCATTAACTAGTCATGTTCCCTGTGAGACTATCTAGTCATTAACGTGTCATGTTCCCTGTGAGACTAGCTAGTCATTAACTAGTCATGTTCCCTGTGAGACTAGCTAGTCATTAACTAGTCATGTTCCCTGTGAGACTAGCTAGTCATTAAATAGTCATGTTCCCTGTGAGACTAGCTAGTCATTAACTAGTCTTGTTGTTCCCCTGTGAGATTAGCTAGTCATTAACTAGTCATTAACTAGTCATGTTCCCCTGTGAGACTAGCTAGTCATTAACTAGTCATTAACTAGTCATGTTCCCTGTGAGACTAGCTAGTCATTAACTAGTCATTAATAACTAGTCATGTTCCCCTGTGAGATTAGCTAGTCATTAACTAGTCATTAACTAGTCATGTTGCCTGTGAGACTAGCTAGTCATTAACTAGTCTTGTTGTTCCTCTGTGAGACTAGCTAGTCATTAACTAGTCATGTTCCCTGTGAGACTAGCTAGTCATTAACTAGTCTTGAAGTTCCCCTGTGAGATTAGCTAGTCATTAACTAGTCATGTTCCCTGTGAGACTAGCTAGTCATTAACTAGTCTTGTTGTTCCTCTGTGAGACTGCTTCTCCATGCTACTGCGTTGTTACCACAGTCTGCCTGGTATTACATGGTTGGTAGATGTGTTGTTTGTGGTTGAAGCTCAGGTAGGCCAAAGTAACAGCAGAGTAAATGTGTTGTTTGTGGTTAAAGCTCAGGTAGGCCACAGTAACAGCAGAGTAAATGTGTTGTTTGTGGTTGAAGCTCAGGTAGGCCACAGTAACAGCAGAGTAAATGTGTTGTTTGTTGTTAAAGCTCAGGTAGGCCACAGTAACAGCAGAGTACATGACACCCTCAGGAATAGAACGAGACAAAGGGAGGGGAGAGTAGAGAGGGAGAGAGAGGGAGCAAGAAAGACAGAAAGAGAGTGATTAAGTAAGAGAGGGAGAGAGCGAGAGACAGCGAGAGAAAGAGGTTGAGGGTGAGAGAGAGCAAGAAAGAGAGAGAGAGAGAAAACGAGGGACATGGAGAGATGAGTCACATCTCCAACAGCCAGTTGGTCACCATGGTGACCATGGTAAAACAGGGCTGCATCAAAGCAGTACATCATCAGGAGGAGGAGCTAGCTACCACCCAACACTCTCCTCTCCTCCTCTCCTCTCCTCCTCTCCTCTCCTCCTCCTCCTCTCCTCCTCCTCCTCTCCTCTCTAACGGTGTGAGGAGGAGGAGCTAGCTACCACCCAACACTCTCCTCTCCTCCTCTCCTCTCCTCCTCTCCTTTCCCTTCCTCCTCCTCCTCTCCTCTCTAACGGTGTGAAGGAGGAGGAGCTAGCTACCACCCAACACTCTCCTCTCCTCCTCTCCTCTCCTCCTCTCCTCTCCTCCTCCTCCTCTCCTCCTCCTCTCCTCTCTAACGGTGTCAGGAGGAGGAGCTAGCTACCACCCAACACTCTCCTCTCCTCCTCTCCTCTCCTCCTCTCCTCTCTTCCTCCTCCTCTCCTCCTCCTCCTCCTCCTCTCTAACGGTGTCAGGAGGAGGAGCTAGCTACCACCCAACACTCTCCTCTCCTCTCTCCTCTCCTCTCCTCCTTTCCTCTCCTCTCTAACGGTGTGAGGAAGAGGAGCTAGCTACCACCCACCCAACACTCTCCTCTCCTCTCCTCCTCTCCTCTCCTCCTCTCCTCTCCTCTCCTCTCCTCCTCTCCTCCTCCTCCTCCTCTCCTCCTCTCCTCCTCTCCTCTCCTCCTCCTCCTCTCCTCCTCCTCCTCTCCTCTCTAACGGTGTCAGGAGGAGGAGCTAGCTACCACCCAACACTCTCCTCTCCTCCTCTCCTCTCCTCCTCCTCCTCTCCTCTCTAACGGTGTGAGGAGGAGGAGCTAGCTACCACCCAACACTCTCCTCTCCTCTCCTCCTCCTCCTCTCTCCTCTCTAACGGTGTGAGGAGGAGGAGCTAGCTACCACCCAACACTCTCCTCTCCTCCTCTCCTCTCCTCTCCTCTCCTCCTCTCCTCTCTAACGGTGTGAGGAGGAGGAGCTAGCTACCACCCAACACTCTCCTCTCCTCTCCTCTCCTCCTCTCCTCTCCTCCTCTCCTCTCCTCCTCCTCCTCTCCTCTCTAAACGGTGTGAGGAGGAGGAGCTAGCTACCACCCAACACTCTCCTCTCCTCCTCTCCTCTCTCCCCCCCCTCCTCCTCTCTAACGGTGTGAGGAGGAGGAGCTAGCTACCACCCAACACTCTCCTCTCCTCCTCTCCTCTCCTCCTCCTCCTC
>NW_022262624.1:0-25000 GCF_002021735.2 Oncorhynchus kisutch | reverse complement strand
CAGGTGTAGAAGCACGGTGGCTAGGAAAAACTCCCTAGAAAGGCCAATACCTAGGAAGAAACCTAGAGAGGAACCAGGCTATGTGGGGTGGCCAGTCCTCTTCTGGCTGTGCCGCGTAGAGAGGAACCAGGCTATGAGGGGTGGCCAGTCCTCTTCTGGCTGTACCAGGTAGAGAAGAACCAGGCTATGAAAGGTAGCCAGTCCTCTTCTGGCTGTACCAGGTAGAGAGGAACCAGGCTATGAGGGGTGGCCAGTCCTCTTCTGACTGTACCAGGTAGAGAGGAACCAGGCTCTGAGGGGTGGCCAGTCCTCTTCTGGCTGTACCGGGTAGAGAGGAACCAGGCTATGAGGGGTGGGCAGTCCTCTTCTGGCTGTGCTGGGTGGAGATTATAACAGAACATGGCCAAGATGTTCAAATGTTCATAGATGACCAGCAGGGTCAGATAATAATAATCACAGTGGTTGTCGAGGGTGCAGCAGGTCAGCACCTCAGGACTAAATACATACATACATACATTATAACACTGAGCCTGTTGTATTGTAGTACCTCATGAATGACAAGGAGGGAGAGAGAGTCACACAGGCAGAGGGACACACACACACACACACATACACACACACACACATACACACACACACACACAGACACACACCACACACTCACACACACACTCACACACACACACACACACACACACACACACCACACACTCACACACACACACACACACACACACACTCACACTCACACCTCTCGGTCTCACAAACACAGACTCTCATGATGGAGTGTTTTTTCTGAACAGAAAAATGGAAAATTAGCTAAATGAGTGTCCAGACACAGAACCAGACACAGAACCAGACACAGAACCAGACATGACCAGACACAGAACCAGACACAGAACCAGACACAGAACCAGAAACAGAACCAGACACAGAACCAGAACCAGAACCAGACACAGAACCAGACACAGAACCAGACACAGAACCAGACATGACCAGACACAGAACCAGACAGAACCAGACACAGAACCAGACACAGAACCAGACATGACCAGACACAGAACCAGACACAGAACCAGACACAGAACCAGACACAGAACCAGACATGACCAGACACAGAACCAGACACAGAACCAGACACAGAACCAGACATGACCAGACACAGAACCAGACATGACCAGACACAGAACCAGACACAGAACCAGACATGACCAGACACAGAACCAGACACAGAACCAGACACAGAACCAGACACAGAACCAGACACAGAACCAGACATGACCAGACACAGAACCAGACATAGAACCAGACACAGAACCAGACACAGAACCAGACACAGAACCAGACATGACCAGACACAGAACCAGACACAGAACCAGACACAGAACCAGACATGACCAGACACAGAACCAGACAGAACCAGACACAGAACCAGACACAGAACCAGACATGACCAGACACAGAACCAGACATGACCAGACACAGAACCAGACACAGAACCAGACATGACCAGACACAGAACCAGACACAGAACCAGACACAGAACCAGACACAGAACCAGACATGACCAGACACAGAACCAGACACAGAACCAGACACAGAACCAGACACAGAACTAGACATGACCAGACACAGAACCAGACATAGAACCAGACACAGAACCAGACACAGAACCAGACACAGAACCTGACACAGAACCAGACACAGAACCAGACATGACCAGACACAGAACCAGACATGACCAGACACAGAACCAGACACAGAACCAGACATGACCAGACACAGAACCAGACATGACCAGACACAGAACCAGACATAGAACCAGACACAGAACCAGACATGACCAGACACAGAACCAGACATGACCAGACACAGAACCAGACATAGAACCAGACACAGAACCAGACATGACCAGACACAGAACCAGACATGACCAGACACAGAACCAGACATAGAACCAGACACAGAACCAGACACAGAACCAGACATGACCAGACACAGAACAATGCATGACCAGACACAGAACCAGACACAGAACCAGACACAGAACTAGGCACAGAACCAGACACAGAACCAGACACAGAACCAGACAGAACCAGACACAGAACAATGCTTTCCCCCCTGGAGCAGGTTGAGAGCTTCAGGTTCCTTGGTGTCCGCGTCACCAACAAACTAACAGACACAGAACAATGCTTTCTCCCCTGGAGCAGGTTGAGAGCTTCAGGTTCCTTGGCGTCCACGTCACCAACAAACTAACATGGTCCAAAGAACACCAAGACGGTTGTGAAGAGGGAATGACAAAACCTATTCCCCCTCAGGAAAAATATTTGGCATGGGGTCCTCAGATCCTCAAAAGGCTTTACAGCTGCACCATCGAGAGCATCCTGACTGGTTACATCACCGCCTGGTACGGCAACTGCTTGGCCTCCGACCACAAGGCACTTACAGAGGGTAGTGCGTACGGCTCAGTACATCACTGGGGCCAAGCTTCCTGCCATCCGGGACCTCTATACCAGGCGGTATCAGAGGAAGGCCCTAAAAATTGTCATAGACTCCAGCCACCCTAGTCATAGACTGTTTTCTCTGCTACCACACGGCAAGCGGTACCGGAGCGCCAAGTCTAGGTCCAAGAGGTTTCTAAACAGCTTCTACCCCCGAGCCATAAGACTCCTGAACAGCTAATCAAATGGCTACCCAGACTATTTGCATTGCCCCCTCACGCTGCTGCTACTCTCTGTTTTTATCTATGCATAGTATCAGGTTTCCGGTAAGACCCAAATGCAGACTGTGTTGGAGTTACAATGTTTATTACAGCAGTTTATTGTAACAAGAGGGGAAGGCAGGCAGGGGTCGATCATCCAGAGTGGTGGGGGCAAGGCAGGCAGGCTCAGGGTCAGGGTCAGGCAGAGGGGTTAGGCAGAGGGGTCAGGCAGGCCAAGGGTTCAGGCAGGCAGAGGGGTCAGGCAGGCTCAGGGTCAGGGTCAGGCAGAGGGGTCAGGCAGGCTCAGGGTCAGGGTCAGGCAGAGGGGTCAGGCAGGCTCAGGGTCAGGGTCAGGCAGAGGGGTCAGGCAGGGTGAGGGTCAGGGTGAAGGTCAGGGTCAGGCAGAGGGGTCAGGCAGGGTGAGGGTCAGGGTGAGGGTCAGGCAGAGGGGTCAGGCAGACCGAGGGGTCAGGCAGGCAGAGGGGTCAGGCAGGGTGAGGGTCAGGGTCAGGGTCAGGCAGAGGGGTCAGGCAGGTGGGCTCTGAGTCAGGCAAGGGACAAAACCAGGAGCTGAGACAACCCCTGGTTGACTTGTCAAACAAGACGAACTGGCAACAGACAAACAGAGAACACAGGTATAAATACACAGGGGATAATGGGGAAGAGTATAAATACACAGGGGATAATGGGGAAGAGTATAAATACACAGGGGATAATGGAGAAGAGTATAAATACACAGGGGATAATGGGGAAGAGTATAAATACACAGGGGATAATGGGGAAGAGTATAAATACACAGGGGATAATGGGGAAGAGTATAAATACACATGGGATAATGGGGAAGAGTATAAATACACAGGGGATAATGGAGAAGAGTATAAATACACAGGGGATAATGGGGAAGAGTATAAATACACAGGGGATAATGGAGAAGATGAGCGACACCTGGAGGGGGGTGGAGTCAATCACAAGGACAGGAGCATGGGGGTAAAACGCTGGTAGGCTTGACGAAACCAAACGAAACTGGCAACAGACAAACGGAGAACACAGGTATAAATACACAGGGGATAATGGGGAAGATGAGCGACACCTGCAGGGGGGTGGAGTCAATCACAAGTTACAGGTGTAACAGATCAGAGAGTGACACATAGCCGGTACATATTATATGGTACATATTGACAGTTACATGAAGTTGATGCAAAGAGTGAATATTTGCAGTGTTGACCCTTCTTTTTAAAAACCTCTGCAGTCCGCCCTGACATGCTGTCCATTAGTTCTCAATGGGATTAAGGTCTGGGGTGTTTCCTGGCCATAGAGCCAGAATATCGATGTTTTGTTCCCCGAGCCACTTAGTTATCACTTTTTCCTTATGGCAAGGTGCTCGATCATGCTGGAAAAGTCACTGTTCGTCACCAAACTGTTCCTGGATGGTTGGGAGAAGTTGCTCTCGGAGGATGTGTTGGTACCGTTCTTTGTTCATGGCTGTGTTCTTAGGCAAAATTGTGAGTGAGCCCACTCCCTTGGTTGAGAAGCAACCCCACACATGAATGGTATTTATTGTTGGCATGACACAGGACTGATGGTAGCGCTCACCTTGTCTTCTCCAGACAATGCCCCGGATGCATGCGTGTGTGTCAGTGTAAACACATGGTGCTGATATCTGGGAGTCTCAGCCATGTACATAGTCTGAGAGTGCCTTCAGATCCGTGGCGTGTCCAGAACATTTAGAATGGGGGGGTGTCAATATAGGATGGGGGGGTGGAGTCAATATAGGATGGGGGGGTGGAGTCAATATAGGATGGGGGGTGGAGTCAATATAGGATGGGGGGTGGAGTCATATAGGATGGGGGGGTGGAGTCAATATAGGATGGGGGGGTGGAGTCAATATAGGATGGGGGGGGTGGAGTCAATATAGGATGGGGGGTGGAGTCATATAGGATGGGGGGGGTGGAGTCAATATAGGATGGGGGGGTGGAGTCAATATAGGATGGGGGGGTGGAGTCAATATAGGATGGGGGGTGGAGTCAATATAGGATGGGGGGTGGAGTCATATAGGATGGGGGGGTGGAGTCAATATAGGATGGGGGGGTGGAGTCAAGATAGGGCACAGACCCAGTTTAAGAGGACCATAATATTATGAATCTTAATCAATGCAAGATGGATTTTTACGATATAAGTCTGATGGTTCAACACATCAAAGGCTTCAGCTTAGTTTTTGGTTCATTCTCTGTTCAACTAAGACATAAATCAATTCTTGTCGCAGGTGTTTTGAATTCAAGGTCAGGGTTTTATATAAGGGTAATAACCCACGGCAGTAAATTCACTTGATAGTTCCATGCAATGTGTGAGTTACATTAGGGAATTCCTATGTCATACTCTTTTTTTGGCCACACAGCATCAGATACATGGGCTACGTATACCGAGACAGAGGGGGCGCTGTTTCGCTCGATCGGATGTTTTCTACGGTGAGATTGACGTCTTGCTGTCGGAGTGCTCCTTGGTCAATGTTAACCAATTTATTGAGAGAGAAAACATTTCAGGCCCCCCTAGGACACCACTAGGACATGCCACTGCTTCCTATTGCCTGGGGGGGGCAGCGTAGCCTAGTGGTTAGAGTGTAGAGGCGGCAGCGTAGCCTAGTGGTTAGAGTGTAGAGGCGGCAGGGTAGCCTAGTGGTTAGAGTGTTGGACTAGTAACCGGAAGGTTGCAAGTTCAAACCCCCGAGCTGACAAGGTACAAACTGTCGTTCTGCCCCTGAACAAGGCAGTTAACCCACTGTTCCTAGACCAGTTAACCCACTGTTCCTAGGCCGTCATTGAAAATAAGAATTTGTTCTTAACTGACTTTCCTGGTTAAATAAAGGTACAATAAAAAAAAGTTTTAAAAAACCTACTGCTGGGAGAGGAGAGAGAAACTACCACCCATCTTGCGGAGAGTCAAATCAAATCAAATCAAATCAAATGTATTTGTCACATACACATGGTTAGCAGATGTTAATGCGAGTGTAGCGAAATGCTTGTGCTTCTAGTTCCGACAATGCAGTAATAACGAACAAGTAATCTAACTAACAATTCCAAAAAAAACTACTGTCTTATACACAGTGTAAGGGGATAAAGAATATGTACATAAGGATATATGAATGAGTGATGGTACAGAGCAGCATAGGCAAGATACAGTAGATGATATCGAGTACAGTATATACATATGAGATGAGTATGTAAACCAAGTGGCATAGTTAAAGTGGCTAGTGATACATGTATTACATAAGGATGCAGTCGATGATATAGAGTACAGTATCTACGTATGCATATGAGATGAATAATGTAGGGTAAGTAACATTATATAAGGTAGCATTGTTTAAAGTGGCTAGTGATATATTTACATCATTTCCCATCAATTCCCATGATTAAAGTGGCTGGAGTAGAGTCAGTGGCATTGACAGTGTGTTGGCAGTAGCCACTCAATGTTAGTGGTGGCTGTTTAACAGTCTGATGGCCTTGAGATAGAAGCTGTTTTTCAGTCTCTCGGTCCCAGCTTTGATGCACCTGTACTGACCTCGCCTTCTGGATGACAGCGGGGTGAACAGGCAGTGGCTCGGGTGGTTGATGTCCTTGATGATCTTTATGGCCTTCCTGTAGCATCGGGTGGTGTAGGTGTCCTGGAGGGCAGGTAGTTTGCCCCCGGTGATGCGTTGTGCAGACCTCACTACCCTCTGGAGAGCCTTACGGTTGAGGGCGGTGCAGTTGCCATACCAGGCGGTGATACAGCCCGCCAGAACGCTCTCGATTGTGCATCTGTAGAAGTTTGTGAGTGCTTTTGGTGACAAGCCGAATTTCTTCAGCCTCCTGAGGTTGAAGAGGCGCTGCTGCGCCTTCTTCACGATGCTGTCTGTGTGAGTGGACCAATTCAGTTTGTCTGTGATGTGTATGCCGAGGAACTTAAAACTTGCTACCCTCTCCACTACTGTTCCATCGATGTGGATGGGGGGGTGTTCAGTCAGAATCAGTGTGCTTCTCGTCTCTCAGTCCCTCGTCTCTCAGTCCAGGGCAGTAGTTGTGTTGTACCTTTATCAGAGACTCTAGCTATACCAGGTGGTGTCAGAGGAAGACCCAAAAAAGACTCTAGCTATACCAGGTGGTGTAAGAAGAAGGCCCCAAAAAAGACTCTAGCTATACCAGGCAGTGTCAGAGGAAGACCCAAAAAAGACTCTAACTATACCAGGCGGTGTCAGAAGAAGGCCCCAAAAAATACTCTAGCTATACCAGGCGGTGTCAGAGGAAGGCCAAAAAAGCGGTACCAGTGCACCAAGTCCGGAACCAACAGGACCCTGAACAGCTTCTTCCCCCAAGCCATAAGACTAGTAAACCAGACTACTAAATAGTTAATAAAATGGCTACCCAGACTACCTGCATTGACCCTTTCTTGCACCATCTCTTCACACTGGACTCTACCCACCCACTCAAACATACTTACGCCGACACCCAGACACACACATACAGCACAGATCAGGTTGTCAGTCAACCTACCAGGGTATTTACAAACAGCACAGATCAGGTTGGCAGTCAACCTACCAGGGTATTGACAAACAGCACAGATCAGGTTGTCAGTCAACCTACCAGGGTATTGACAAACAGCACAGATCAGGTTGTCAGTCAACCTACCAGGGTATTGACAAACAGCACAGATCAGGTTGTCAGTCAACCTACCAGGGTATTGACAAACAGCACAGATCAGGTTGTCAGTCAACCTACCAGGGTATTGACAAACAGCACAGATCAGGTTTTCAGTCAACCTACCAGGGTATTTACAAACAGCACAGATCAGGTTGTCAGTCAACCTACCAGGGTATTGACAAACAGCACAGATCAGGTTGTCAGTCAACCTACCAGGGTATTGACAAACAGCACAGATCAGGTTGTCAGTCAACCTAACAGGGTATTGACAAACAGCACAGATCAGGTTGTCAGTCAACCTACCAGGGTATTGACAAACATCACAGATCAGGTTGTCAGTCAACCTACCAGGGTATTGACAAACAGCACAGATCAGGTTGTCAGTCAACCTACCAGGGTATTGACAAACAGCACAGATCAGGTTGTCAGTCAACCTACCAGGGTATTGACAAACAGCACAGATCAGGTTGTCAGTCAACCTACCAGGGTATTGACAAACAGCACAGATCAGGTTTTAAGTCAACATACCAGGGTATTTACAAACAGCACAGATAAGGTTGTCAGTCAACCTACCAGGGTATTGACAAACAGCACAGATCAGGTTGTCAGTCAACCTACCAGGGTATTGACAAACAGCACAGATCAGGTTGTCAGTCAACCTAACAGGGTATTTACAAACAGCACAGACCAGGTTGTCAGTCAACCTACCAGGGTATTTACAAACAGCACAGATCAGGTTGTCAGTCAACCATCCAGGGTATTGACAAACAGCACAGGAATTAAATCATCGACATGTATCGATCCCATCTTTACTAATGTTGCAGAGATTGTCTCTAAAGCAGTATCCAAATCCATAGGATGTTGTGATCACAATAGAGTAGCCTTATCTAGGAAAACCACAGTTCCATAGGCTGGGCCTAACACAGTGTATAAGAGGTAATATTTTCTGGTCTGTGGTGTGTAATGAGGAGCAACCAGACGCTGCTGGTCTGTGGTGTGTAATGAGGAGCAACCAGACGCTGCTGGTCTGTGGTGTGTAATGAGGAGCAACCAGACGCTGCTGGTCTGTGGTGTGTAATGAGGAGCAACCAGACGCTGCTGGTCTGTGGTGTGTAATGAGGAGCAACCAGACGCTGCTGGTCTGTGGTGTGTAATGAGGAGCAACCAGATGCTGCTGGTCTGGTGTGGCGGCAGCGTAGCCTAGTGGTTAGAGCGTTGGACTAGTAACCGGAAGGTTGCGACCAGTTAACCCACTGTTCCTAGACCAGTTAACCCACTGTTCCTAGACCAGTTAACCCACTGTTCCTAGACCAGTTAACCCACTGTTCCTAGACCAGTTAACCCACTGTTCCTAGACCAGTTAACCCACTGTTCCTAGACCAGTTAACCCACTGTTCCTAGACCAGTTAACCCACTGTTCCTAGACCAGTTAACCCACTGTTCCTAGACCAGTTAACCCACTGTTCCTAGACCAGTTAACCAACTGTTCCTAGGCCGTCATTGAAAATAAGAATTTGTTCTTAACTGACTTGCCTAGTTAAATAAAGGTGGTCTGGTATGTAATGAGGAACAACCAGACGCTGCTGGTCTGGTATGTAATGAGGAACAACCAGACGCTGCTGGTCTGGTATGTAATGAGGAACAACCAGACGCTGCTGGTCTGGTATGTAATGAGGAACAACCAGACGCTGCTGGTCTGGTATGTAATGAGGAACAACCAGATGCTGCTGGTCTGGTATGTAATGAGGAACAACCAGATGCTGCTGGTCTGGTATGTAATGAGGAGCAACCAGATGCTGCTGGTCTGGTATGTAATGAGGAACAACCAGATGCTGCTGGTCTGGTATGTAATGAGGAGCAACCAGATGCTGCTGGTCTGGTATGTAATGAGGAGCAACCAGATGCTGCTGGTCTGGTATGTAATGAGGAGCAACCAGATGCTGCTGGTCTGGTATGTAATGAGGAGCAACCAGATGCTGCTGGTCTGGTGTGTAATGAGGAGCAACCAGACGCTGCTGGTCTGGTATGTAATGAGGAACAACCAGACGCTGCTGGTCTGGTATGTAATGAGGAACAACCAGACGCTGCTGGTCTGGTATGTAATGAGGAACAACCAGACGCTGCTGGTCTGGTATGTAATGAGGAACAACCAGACGCTGCTGGTCTGGTATGTAATGAGGAACAACCAGACGCTGCTGGTCTGGTATGTAATGAGGAACAACCAGACGCTGCTGGTCTGGTATATAATGAGGAACAACCAGACGCTGCTGGTCTGGTATGTAATGAGGAACAACCAGACGCTGCTGGTCTGGTATGTAATGAGGAACAACCAGACGCTGCTGGTCTGGTATGTAATGAGGAACAACCAGACGCTGCTGGTCTGGTATGTAATGAGGAGCAACCAGACGCTGCTGGTCTGGTATGTAATGAGGAGCAACCAGATGCTGCTGGTCTGGTATGTAATGAGGAGCAACCAGATGCTGCTGGTCTGGTATGTAATGAGGAGCAACCAGATGCTGCTGGTCTGGTATGTAATGAGGAGCAACCAGATGCTGCTGGTCTGGTATGTAATGAGGAGCAACCAGATGCTGCACTTGACACATTTATGAAACTACTTATTCCAGTTACTAATAAGCACCCATTAAGAAAATTACGAAAATTACTGTAAAAGCTCTTACCATTGGATTGATGAGGATTTTTTTTATTGTATGGTTGAGAGGGATGAGGCAAAACGAATGGCAAATAAGTCTGGCTGCACAACCGATTGGCAAAATGTAATGCAAATTATGCAAATGAGTCATGTGACTAAAACGGACCAAAAAGAAGAAGAAACTAAACGATGAATCAAAGATAAATGAATGAATCAGATGATTCATTCATCACCAAACCCACTGATTTTAAATCAGATGATTCATTCATCACCAAACCCACTGATTTTGAATCAGATGATTCATTCATCACAAAACCCACTGATATTGAATCAGATAGCTCATTCATCACAAAACCCACTGATATTGAATCAGATAGCTCATTCATCACAAAACCCACTGATATTGAATCGGATGGCTCATTCATCACAAAACCCACTGATATTGAATCGGATGGCTCATTCATCACAAAACCCACTGATGCCAACTACTATAAAAGATCCTAGGTATAGGTGTCTGGCCACCGGGACAACTTCCTGTGAAGCTGTAGGTTGCGCAACTCACATAAATAATCATACAAATTATGGCTAATAAACATTTAGGAACAATAACAACTACTTTAATAACTGTTTTCATTGGCAAGATAAGCAACCGTAGGCACAAACAAACGCTGACACTACACATCCAAACGCTGACACTACACATCCAAACGCTGACACTACACATCCAAACGCTGACACTACACATCCAAACGCTGACACTACACATCCAAACGCTGACACTACACATCCAAACGCTGACACTACACATCCAAACGCTGACACTACACATCCAAACGCTGACACTACACATCCAAAACGCTGACACTACACATCCAAACGCTGACACTACACATCCAAACGCTGACACTACACATCCAAACGCTGACACTACACATCCAAACGCTGACACTACACATCCAAACGCTGACTACTACACATCCAAACGCTGACACTACACATCCAAACGCTGACACTACACATCCAAACGCTGACACTACACATCCAAACGCTGACACTACACATCCAAACGCTGACACTACACATCCAAACGCTGACACTACACATCCAAACGCTGACACTACACATCCAAACGCTGACACTACACATCCAAACGCTGACACTACACATCCAAACGCTGACACTACACATCCAAACGCTGACACTACACATCCAAACGCTGACACTACACATCCAAACGCTGACACTACACATCCAAACGCTGACACTACACATCCAAACGCTGACACTACACATCCAAACGCTGACACTACACATCCAAACGCTGACACTACACATCCAAACGCTGACACTACACATCCAAACGCTGACTACTACACATCCAAACGCTGACACTACACATCCAAACGCTGACACTACACATCCAAACGCTGACACTACACATCCAAACGCTGACACTACACATCCAAACGCTGACACTACACATCCAAACGCTGACACTACACATCCAAACGCTGACACTACACATCCAAACGCTGACACTACACATCCAAACGCTGACACTACACATCCAAACGCTGACACTACACATCCAAACGCTGACACTACACATCCAAACGCTGACACTACACATCCAAACGCTGACACCACACATCCAAACGCTGACACCACACATCCAAACGCTGACACCACACATCCAAACGCTGACACCACACATCCAACGCTGACACACATCCAAACGCTGACACTACACATCCAAACGCTGACACTACACATCCAAACGCTGACACTACACATCCAAACGCTGACACTACACATCCAAACGCTGACACTACACATCCAAACGCTGACACTACACATCCAAACGCTGACACTACACATCCAAACGCTGACACTACACATCCAAACGCTGACACTACACATCCAAACGCTGACACTACACATCCAAACGCTGACACTACACATCCAAACGCTGACACTACACATCCAAACGCTGACACTACACATCCAAACGCTGACACTACACATCCAAACGCTGACACTACACATCCAAACGCTGACACTACACATCCAAACGCTGACACTACACATCCAAACGCTGACACTACACATCCAAACGCTGACACTACACATCCAAACGCTGACACTACACATCCAAACGCTGACACTACACATCCAAACGCTGACACTACACATCCAAACGCTGACACTACACATCCAAACGCTGACACTACACATCCAAACGCTGACACTACACATCCAAACGCTGACACTACACATCCAAACGCTGACACTACACATCCAAACGCTGACACTACACATCCAAACGCTGACACTACACATCCAAACGCTGACACTACACATCCAAACGCTGACTACATTCAGGTGTAGCTGACCATATTGGGAAAGACAAGACATTGTACTGAAAAACTCTGTAAAGTGCGTGTGGAAGAGGTGATTTTTTTTTTTTATTGTTGTCTATCAACAATGACAAGCACACCGGGGACTGACAACTTGGATAAAAATGACTGAGGATGATAGAGGACTATATTTGCCGTCTCTTCAATCTTAGCCTACAGGAAAGTGTGGAGGCTGGAGGGCACCTAAAGTCATTCCGAGGCCCAAGATTAGCAAAGCCCCCTTTACTGGCTCAAACAGCCAACCAATCAGCCTGTTACCAACCCTTAGTACATTTTTGGGAAAAAAATGTGTTTGACCAGATACAATGCTATTTTTACAGTAAACTAATTGACAACAGACTTTCAGCACGCTTATAGGGAAGGACATTCAACAAGCACATCACTTACACAAATGACTGATGATTGGATGAGAGAACTTGAAGATAAATAAAAAGATTGTGGTAGTTGTTTTGTTAGACTTCAGTGCAGCTTTTGACATGATCGATAACAGTCTGCTGATGTTAAAAATATGTGTTATGGCTTTACACCCCCTGCTATATTGTGGATAAAGAGTTACCTGTCTAACAAAACACAGAAGGTGTTCTTTAATGGAAGCCTCTCCAACATGATCCAAGTAGTCAGGAATTCCCCAAGGCAGCTGTCTAGGCCCCTTACTTTTTTAATCTTTACTAATGACATGCCACTGGCTTTGAGTAAAGCCTGTGTGTCCATGTATGCGGACGACTCAACACTATACACGTCAGCTACTATAGCGACTGAAATTACTTCAATGCTTAACCTTTTTGGGATAGGGGGCAGCATTTTCACTTATGGATGAAGCGTGCCCAGAGTGAACAGCCTCCTACCCTGTCCCAGATGCTAATATATGCATATTATTAGTAGTATTGGATAGAAAACACTCTGAAGTTTCTAAAACTGTTTGAATGATGTCTGTGAGTATAACAGAACTCATATGGCAGGCGAAAACCTGAGAGAAATCCAATCAGGAAGTGGTAAATCTGAGGTTTGTAGTTTTTCAACCCCATTGAAGATACAGGGTGATATTAATGATGTTTCACTTGCCAAGGCTTCCACGAGATGTTAACAGTATTTAGAACCTGTTTTGAGGATTCTACTCTAAAGGAGGGGCTCAGAAGGGCTCTATGAGTGAGTGGTCTGGCAGAGTGCCACAGCCTCAGTCTGGCGCGCTCACGTGAAAGGTAGCTACGTTCCACTTCATTTGTACAGACAAAGGAATTGTCCGGTTGGAACACCAATGAAGTTTTATGTTAAAAACATCCTAAAGATTGATACTTAGGTTGGCATGTTTCTACGGGCTGTAACGGAACTTTTTAAACGTTTCGTCCGACGTTCGGCGCGACCTGAACGCGCTTTTAGATTTGTTTACCAAACGCTCAAAAGAAGATATTTAGACTGATGGACATTATCGAACAAATCAAAACATTTATGGTGGAACTGGGATTCCTGGGAGTGCATTCTGATGAAGATCATCAAAGGTAAGTGAATATTTAAAATGCTATTTCTTAGTCATTTTGACTACCCAATATATGCTTTGTTGTCTAAAGGCTGTACTCAGATTATTGCATGGTTTGCTTTCTCCGTAAAGTTTTTTTAAAAATCTGACACAGCGGTTGCATTAAGGAGAAGTTTATCTAAAGTTCCATGCATAATAGTTGTATCTTTTATCAATGTTTATTATGAGTATTTCTGTAAATTGATGTGGCTCTCGGCAATATCACCGCATGTTTAAGAACTACTGAACGTAATGCGCCAATGTAAACTCAGATTTTTTTATATAAATATGAACTTTATCAAACACAACATACATGTGTTGTGTAACATGAAGTCCTATGAGTGCCATCTGATGAAGATCATCAAAAGGTTAGTGATTAATTCATTTTTATTTCTGCTTTTTTGTGACTCCACTCTTTGGCTGGAAGAAATGGCTGTGTTTTTCCATGACTTGGTGGTGACCTAACATAATCATTTGTGGTGCTTTTGCTGTAAATACTTTTTGAAATCAGACACTGTGGCTGGATTATCGAGAATTGTATCTTTAAAATGGTGTAAAATACTTGTATGCTTGAGGAATTTTAATTGAGATTTTTGTTGTTTTGTATTTGGCGCCCTGCACTTTCACAGGCTGTTGCGGGGGGGGGTTCCACTAGTCCTAGACAGATTAACAGCTGCAGTCAGTTTCAGAATGGGTGACAAGGAATAAGTTAGCCCTAAATATTTCCAAAACTAATAGCGTTGTATTTGAGACACTTCACTTAAACCTCAACTAAATCATGTAATGAATCATGGGGAAATATCTTGTCTCGTCGTGTATATATCTTTTCTTTGCGTTCTTTTTAATATATTTGCAACCCACCCAATGTGGTGCGGATAAAGTATTTATATTTACCTCCGAACTGTAATCCCTCAACTGAAGCTAGCTAACTAGCTACCAGCTATCAGTCAGCTAACCACTGCTAGCGGTCATCAGCTAACCTTTAGCTCGGAAAGCTCTCGCCAGTTCGTACAACGAGTTTCAAACCAGAGCATACTGGACCTATTTTTCTCTCCATATCCTCGAATTCCTACCACAAACTCTGAACCTTTTCATCTGGATCATCACAGCTAGCTAACTGCAACCCGGGTTAACTACTCCTGGCTAACGTTTCCGTCCCGGAGCTAGCACCAACTAGCCTGGGGCTAGCCCATGCTACACCCATCTCCCGGCTCACTCCTGGGATACAATATCCGAACCCCTTCTACTGATGGTACGGGGCACGGAACCCCACCGATCCTCTACGACTGGAATACCGACAATCTGCCCGAGGATTCCAACGGGCCCCTCAGGCACGACGTCCGCTGAAGGCCCATTCTGCTAACCTGCTAGGCCTGCTATCTACCTGGAGCTACTTGGAACCCTACTAACTCCACGACTGGTCTATCGACGTCACCGCACAAAGAGGCAAAAACAGACTTACCCCCATCGCGATGTCCCCCAAAGGCTAACTTGCTAGCCCCGGTCTACTAACTGCTAGCTTGCCTGCTCCGGTCTGCTAACTGCTAGCCTCTGCTAACTGCTTGCTTGCTAACCCGGTCTGCTAACTGCTAGCTTGTTTAGCCCCGGCCTATTAACTGTTAGCATGTTAACATCGGCCTGCTAACTTTCTGAATTTCAGTGCCCCCAGTCAGCTCAACCACTCACTGGACCCATATGTTCACTTGGCTACGCATGCCTCTCTCTAATATCAATATGCCTCGTCCATTACTGTCCTGGTTCGTGATTACTGTCTTATTTCACTGTAGAGCCTCTTAATCCAGGCCCTGCAGTGCCTAGCTCCACTCCCACTCCCCAGGTGCACTCATTTGTTGACTTCTGTAACCTTAAAGCCTTGGTTTCATGCATGTTAACATTAAAAACTCCCTAAGTTTGTTTGATTCACTGCTTTAGCACACTCTGCCAACCCGGATGACTTAGCCGTGTCTGAATCCTGGTTTAGGAAAACCACAAAAAAAACTGAAATCTCCATCTCTAACTATAACATTTTCCGCCAAGATAGAACTGCCAAAGGGGGCGGTGTTGCAATCTACTGCAAAGATAGTAATACAGAACTCTGCAGGCTATCTAAGTCTGTACCCAAACAATTCGAACTTCTACTTCAAAAAATGTTCCTTTCCAGAAACAATTCTCTCACTGTTGCCGCTTGCTATAGACCTCCCTCTGCCCCCAGCTGTGCCCTCGATACCATATGTGAATTGATTAATCCCCCCCCCATCTGTCTTCTGAGATCGTGCTACTAGGTGACCTAAACTGGGACATGCTTAAAACACCCCGGCCATCCTACAATCCAAGCTTGGTGCACTCAATCTCACACAAATGATCAATGAACCTACCAGGTACAACTCCAAATCTGTAAACACGGGCACCCTCATAGATGTCATCCTAACTAACCCGCCCTCCAAATACATCTTTGCTGTTTTCAATCAAGCCTCATTGCTTGCATCCGTAATGGGTCTGCGACCAAACAACCACCCCTCATCACTGTCAAACGCTCCCTAAAACACTTCTGTGAGCAGGCCTTTCTAATTAACCTGGACGGGGTATCCTGGAATGACATTGACCTCATCCCGTCAGTAGAGGATGCCTGGCTATTCTTTAAAAGTGCCTTCCTCACCATCTTAAATAAGCATGCCCCATTCAAAAAATGTAGAACTAGGAATAGATATAGTCCTTGGTTCACCCCAGACCTGTCTGCCCAGCACAAAAACATCCTGTGGCGTTCTGAATTAGCATCGAACAGCCCCCGTGATATGCAACTTTTCAGGGAAGTTATGAACAAATATACACAGGCAGTTAGGAAAGCTAAGGCTAGCTTTTTCAACCAGAAATTTACATCCTGTAGTACTAACTCAAAAAAGTTCTGGGACACTGTAAAGTCCATGGAGAATAAGAGCTCCTCCTCCCAGCTGCCCACTGCTCTGAGGCTAGGAAACACTGTCACCACTGATAAATCCACTATAATTGAGAATTTCAATAAGCATTTCTCTATGGTTGGCCATGCTGTCCACCTAGCTACCCCTACCCTGGTCAACTGCCCGGCACCCTCCACAGCAACCCGCCAAAGCCCCCACCATTTCTCCTTCACACAAATCCAGATAGCAGATGTTCTGAAAGAGCTGCAAAATCTGGACCCCTACAAATCAGCCGGGCTAGACAATCTGGACCCTCTCTTACAAAATTATCTTCTGAAATTGTTGCAACCCCTATTACTAGCCTGTTCAACCTCTCTTTTGTATCGTCTGAAATTCCCAAAGATTGGAAAGCTGCCGAAGTCATCCCCCTCTTCAAAGGGGGAGACACTCTAGACCCAAACTTCTACAGACCTATATCTATTCTACCCTGCCTTTCTAAGGTCTTCGAAAGCCAAATTAACAGATTACCGACCATTTTGAATCCCACCGTACCTTCTCCGCTATGCAATCTTGTTTCAGAGCTGGTCATGGGTGCACCTCAGCCACGCTCCTAAACGACATCATAACCACTATCGATAAGAGACATTACTGTGCAGCCATATTCTTCGACCTGGCCAAGGCTTTCAACTCTGTCAATCACCACATTCTTATTGGCAGCCTCAACAGCCTTGGTTTCTCAAATGATTGCCTCGCCTGGTTTACCAACTACTTCTCTGATAGAGTTCAGTGTGTCAAATCGGAGGGCCTGTTGTCCGGACCTCTGGCAGTCTCTATGGGGGTGCCACAGGGTTCAATCCTCGGGCCGACTCTCTTCTCTGTATACATCAATGATGTTGCTCTTGCTGCTGGTGATTCTCTGATCCACCTCTACGCTGACGACACCATTCTGTATACTTCTGGCCCCTATTTGGACACTGTGTTAACTAACCTCCAGACGAGCTTCAATGCCATACAACTCTCCTTCCGTGGCCTCCAACTGCTCTTAAACACAAGTAAAACTAAATGCATGCTATTCAATCGATCACTGCCCACACCTGCCCGCCCGTCCAGCATCACTACTCTGGACGGCTCTGACTTAGAATACGTGGATAACTACAAATACCTAGGTGTCTGGATAGACTGTAAACTCTCCTTCCAGACTCACATTAAGCATCTCCAATCTAAAATTAAATCTAGAATCGGCTTCCTATTTCACAACAAAAAATCCTTCACTCATGCTGCCAAACGTATCCTTGTAAAACTGACCATCCTACCAATCCTCGACTTTGGCGATGTCATTTACAAAATAGCCTCCAATACCCTACTCAACAAATTGGATGCAGTCTATCACAGTGCAATCCGTTTTATCACCAAAGCCCCATATACTACCCACCATTGCGACCTGTACTCTCTGTACTCTGTACTCTCTCGTTGGTTGGCCCTCGCTTCATATTCATCGCCAAACCCACTGGCTACAGGTTATCTACAAGTCTTTGCTAGGTAAAGCCCCACCTTATCTCAGCTCACTGGTCACCATAGCAGCACCCACCCATAGCACGCGCTCCAGCAGGTATATCTCACTGGTCACCCCCAAAGCCAATTCCTCCTTTGGTCGTCTTTCCTTCCAGTTCTCTGCTGCCACTGACTGGAACGAAATGCAAAAAATCTCTGAAGCTGGGGACTCAAATCTCCCTCACTAGCTTTAAGCACCAGCTGTCAGGGCAGCTCACAGATCACTGCACCTGTACATAGCCCATCTGTAAACAGCCCATTTATCTACCTACCCTCATCCCCATATAGTATTTATTTATTTATCTTGCTCCTTTGCACCCCAGTATCTCTACTTGCACATCCATCTTCTGCACATCTACCATTCCAGTGTTTTAATTGCTATATTGTAATTACTTCGCCACCACGGCCTATTTATTTCCTTATCTTACCTCATTTGCACTCACTGTATATAGACTTTTTGTTTTCTTTTGTTCTACTGTATTATTGACTGTATGTTTTGTTTATTCCATGTGTAACTCTGTGTTGTTGTATCTGTCTAACTGCTTCACTTTATCTTGGCCCGGTTACAGTTGCAAATGAGAACTTGTTCTCAACTAGCCTACCCGGTTAAATAAAGGTGTTCTCAACTGGCCTACCTGGTTAAATAAAGGTGTTCTCAACTAGCCTACCTGGTTAAATAAAGGTGTTCTCAACTGGCCTACCCGGTTAAATAAAGGTGTTCTCAACTGGCCTACCTGGTTAAATAAAGGTGTTCTCAACTAGCCTACCTGGTTAAATAAAGGTGTTCTCAACTAGCCTACCTGGTTAAATAAAGGTGTTCTCAACTAGCCTACCTGGTTAAATAAAGGTGAAATAAAAAATAAACAGTTGGCCCTTAAATGTACACAGAGAGCTAACATCAATAATATACAAATCCCTCATGGCTCAAAATGGAGGAGAGATTGACTTCATCACTACTTGTATTTGTGAGGTATTGACATGTTGAATACACAGAGCTGTCTGTCTAACAGATGAACCGGCACCTTGTGGAAGAACGGAGACTGTGAAGAGACACACGCATACACACACACTCTAACACACACACTCTAAAACACACACTCTAACACACACACACTCTAAAACACACACTCTAACACACACACTCTAAAACACACACTCTAACACACACACACGCTAGCACACACACTCTAACACACACACTCTAAAACACACACTCTAACACACACACACTCCAACACACACACTCTAAAACACACACTCTAGCACACACACGCGCTAGCACACACACTCTAGCACACACTCTAAAACACACACTCTAGCACACACACTCTAAAACACACACTCTAGCACACACACTCTAAAACACACACTCTAGCACACACACTCTAAAACACACACTCTAGCACACACACTCTAACACACACACTCTAAAACACACGCTCTAAAACACACACTCTAGCACACACACACACGCATACGCACACACACACTCTAAAACACACACTCTAGCACACACACACGCATACACACACACACACACTCTAAAACACACACTCTAGCACACACGCATATGCACACACACACTCTAAAACACACACTCTAGCACACACACACGCATACACACACACACACTCTAAAACACACACTCTAGCACACACGCATACGCACACACACACTCTAAAACACACACTCTAGCACACACACTCTAACACACACACTCTAAAACACACGCTCTAAAACACACACTCTAGCACACACACACACGCATACGCACACACACTCTAAAACACACACTCTAGCACACACACACGCAAACACACACACACACACACACACACACACTCTAAAACACACACTCTAGCACACACGCATACGCACACACACACTCTAAAACACACACTCTAGCACACACACTCTAAAACACACATTCTAGCACACACACTCTAACACACACACTCTAAAACACACGCTCTAAAACACACACTCTAGCACACACACACACACACACGCATACGCACACACACACTCTAAAACACACACTCTAGCACACACACACGCATACACACACACACACTCTAAAACACACACTCTAGCACACACGCATACGCACACACACTCTAACACACACACTCTAGCACATACACACACACACACACATTTTATCTCTGGTGTCCTTACACAGCTGTTTGATTGAGTGTGTGGACAGGTGTCTTTTATACAGGTAACGAGTTTCAAACAGGTGCAGTTAATACAGGTGATTAGTGGAGAACAAGTCTCTGTCTCTGTCTCTCTCTCTCTCTGTCTCTCTGTCTCTCTCTCTCTCTCTCTCTCTCTCTCCCTATCTCTCTGTCTCTCTCTCTCTGTCTCTGTCTCTGTCTCTCTCTCTCTCTCTGTCTCTCTGTCTCTCTCTCTCTCTCTCTCTCTCTCTCTCTCTGTCTCTCTCTCTCTTCCTCTCTCTCTCTCTCTCTGTCTCTGTCTCTGTCTCTCTCTTGTCTCTCTGTCTCTGTCTCTCTGTCTCTCTCTCTCTCTCTCTCTCTCTCTCTCTCTGTCTCTCTCTCTCTGTCTCTCTCTCTCTCTCTCTCTCTCTCTCTCTGTCTCTCTCTCTCTTCCTCTCTCTCTCACACTCGCTCTCTCTCTCCCTTCCACTCTCTCCTCCCTCCCCTCCCTCCCCTCCCTATGGTAATGGATTTCCATTAAGCTTGTAGCCCTAAATGCTAAATCAATTATGAGCTATTTGGCATGTTGCATTAAAAAACTCATTAAAACCCATGTTTTTGAAGACAATCTCAAATGACAAAAATAACCAAACAATCCATTTCAATTTCAGAGTCATATAATCATTTCTGTCTATCTGATGTCGTGTCTCTAAGCTCCACCCTTTTCCTTATATAAGTTAATGTGGTGTCATTATATCATATCACATCACATTATATCATATCACATCACTGAGACACGCCCCCCCTCAGAGATAGAGACACACCCCCTCAGAGCTAGAGAAACGCCCCCCCTCAGAGATAGAGAGACGCCCCCCTCAGAGATAGAGATACGCCCCCTCAGAGATAGAGACACGCCCCCTCCGAGATAGAGACACGCCCCCCTCAGAGATGGAGACACAGCAGCATGTGAACTCTCACATTTACCAAAGGATAGATTTGGAGGTAAATAAACGTGGATTTTTCGGGCAGGAACATATGCAGGATGTTTCCCTCCACAGCGCGGTCTTCGCTCCAGATCAAATCTCCAAACCTACAACCTCATTTTGACCAAAATAACCGGAGAGATTACTGCTTCCGAGGTTTTACAGCAGAGACCTGAGGACACTATCCAACCTGGAACTGAGTGAGTTGTGTTTGGTCTGATGCTATTTTGAAAGCTAAGAAGAGCAAGCAAAATGAAGGAACATTTTTTGAAAAAAAAGTGCATTACAATAATATATTTTATTTTATGGGGACTGAATGCTGAGTTGAGGCTCCCAGGCTTGCAGGGACAGACCAGATACAAATTCAATCAGCAACAAGGTGTGAAGTAAAAGGTTGTCATGGCCTTTGGGCCCAACAGGTGGCATCAGTTCTCTGAGCCCCCTCCTGCTGTTCAGAGACCATTCAGTCCTCTGAAGCCCCCCTTCTGCTGTTCAGAGACCATTCAGTCCTCTGAAGTCCCCTCCTGCTGTTCAGAGACCGTTCAGTCCTCTGAAGCCCCCTCCTGCTGTTCAGAGACCATTCAGTCCTCTGAGCCCCCTCCTGCTGTTCAGAGACCATTCAGTCCTCTGAAGCACCCTCCTGCTGTTCAGAGACCATTCGTCCTCTGAAGCCCCCTCCTGCTGTTCAGAGACCATTCAGTCCTCTAAGCCATCCTCCTGCTGTTCAGAGACCATTCAGTCCTCTGAGTCCCCTCCTGCTGTTCAGAGACCATTCAGTCCTCTGAAGCCCCCTCCTGCTGTTCAGAGACCATTCAGTCCTCTGAAGGCCCCTCCTGCTGTCAGAGACCATTCAGTCCTCTGAAGCCCCCCTCCTGCCTGTTCAGAGACCATTTGGTCCTATGAAGCCCCCTCCTGCTGTTCAGAGACCATTCAGTCCTCTGAAGTCCCCATCCTGCTGTTCAGAGACCATCCAGTCCTCTGTAGCCATCCTCCTGCTGTTCAGAGACCATTCAGTCCTCTGAAGACCCCCTCCTGCTGTTCAGAGACCATTCAGTCCTCTGAAGTCCCCTCATGCTGTTCAGAGACCATTCAGTCTCTGAAGGCCATCCTCCTGCTGTTCAGAGACCATTCAGTCCTCTGAAGTCCCCTCTGCTGTTCAGAGACCATCAGTCCTCTGAAGCCATCCTCGCTGTTCAGAGACCATTCAGTCCTCTGAAGGTCCCTCCTGCTGTTCAGAGACCATTCAGTCCTCTGAAGCCATCCTCCTGCTGTTCAGAGACCATTCAGTCCTCTGAAGACCCCTCCTGCTGTTCAGAGACCATTCAGTCCTCTGAAGCCATCCTCCTTGCTGTTCAGAGACCATTCAGTCCTCTGAAGTCCCCTCCTGCTGTTCAGAGACCATTCAGTCCTCTGAAGCCATCCTCCTGCTGTTCAGAGACCATTCAGTCCTCTGAAGTCCCCTCCTGCTGTTCAGAGACCATTCAGTCCTCTGAAGTCCCCTCCTGCTGTTCAGAGACCATTCAGTCCTCTGAAGCCATCCTCCTGCTGTTCAGAGACCATTCAGTCCTCTGAAGTCCCCTCCTGCTGTTCAGAGGACCATTCAGTCCTCTGAAGCCATCCTCCTGCTGTTCAGAGACCATTCAGTCCTCTGAAGCCCCCTCCTGCTGTTCAGAGACCATTCAGTGGCATTTTTTTACAAGAAATCTGCCTCCAGAAATCAAATCTTCTCCCAAATGTGAGTGACACCTGCTCCCGTTGCTGCTGCTTGGATTCCACCTGACAATACGTTCACCGTCTGCGCTGGTCTGTCTCCACCTGTCTGGTACAGGTACCTCCACCACACTCACCCCTCTCTCCCTGGCCTCTCTCCCCCCTGTCTGGTACAGGTACCTCCACCACACTTACCCCTCTCTCCCTGGCCTCTCTCCCCCTATCTGGTACAGGTACCCCCACCACACTCCCCCTCTCTCCCCCTGTCTGGTACAGGTACCTCCACCACACTCACCCCTCTCTCCCCTGTCTGGTACAGGTACCTCCACCACACTCACCCCTCTCTCCCCAATGTGTTGCTCGCCTCCAGCACACAGACACTCTTGGGGTGAGTGACTCTGAACTGACAATGGCCCCAAGTCGTTCTATATTTCATTGTTGTTCTTACAACCTTTCTTTCCCCAACCGTGGGAACGACTCTGTTTCTTCCTACACTCGTGACTCTCTATTGGTTACACAGCCTCTTGGCCCCCCATCCTATTCTAACCACCTCTCTCACTAGCTTTTGTATTCATGTTTCCTGATGAAATTGCTGTTCGATATGATCTTGTTACCATCTGATGCACATTCAGATGTCATAAATCAGCACTGCAGAGCTCTCCCTGTCCTCTGCCGTGCCCTGATTGTATTGCTGCTGATGATATCTGGAAATGTGCATGTACACCCCTGGCCCGTCTACTGTTGTTAGACCCAATTCTGACTTGTGCTCTGATATCTGCTTTACTGATTTCTGCTCTTGTATAAATCCTGGGTTTTCTGCACTAGAAGCATATTACCTAAAATGGATCGACTGAAAGTGTGGGTTCCCAGCTCCAATCCAGATGTTGGTCATTACTGAGACGTGGTTAAGGAAGAGTGTTTTTAATACTGATGTTAACCTTTCTGGTTATAACCTTTCTCGGCAAGACAGGTCTTCCAAAGGTGGTGAGTGGCAATCTTCACCAAGGTTCACCTTCAGTGCTCGGTTGTCTCCACCAAGTCCGTCCCCAAACAATTTGATTTGATGGTTTTAAGCATTAAACTTTCAAATAGCTCTTGTTCTGACTGTTGCTGCCGTCGTCCATCAGCACAGGCCTGTATCCTACCTGCTCTAAAGCTCTCCTGTATCCTACCTGCTCTAAGCTCTCTTCCTGTATCCTACCTGCTCTAAGCTCTCTCCTGTATCCTACCTGCTCTAAGCCTCTCTCCTGTATCCTACCTGCTCTATACTCTCCCCTGTATCCTACCTGCTCTAAGCTCTCTCCTGTATCCTACTGCCTCTAAACTCTCTCCTGTATCCTACCTGCTCTAAGCTCTCTCCTGTATCCTACCTGCTCTAAACTCTCTCCTGTATCCTACCTGCTCTAAGCTCTCTCCTGTATCCTACTGCTCCTAAACTCTCTCCTGTATCCTACCTGCTCTAAGCTCTCTCCTGTATCCTACCTGCTCTAAAACCCCGCTCTCTCCTGTATCCTACCTGCTCTAAGCTCTCTCCTGTATCCTACCTGCTCTAAGCTCTCTCCTGTATCCTACCTGCTCTAAGCTCTCTCCTGTATCCTACCTGCTCTCTAGCTCTCTCCTGTATCCTACCTGATCCTAAACTCTATCTCCTGTATCCTACCGCTGCTAAGCTCTCTCCTGTATCCTACCTGCTCTAAGCTCTCTCTGTATCCTACCTGCTCTAAACTCTCTCCTGTATCCTACCTGCTCTAA
>NW_022262623.1:167986-170612 GCF_002021735.2 Oncorhynchus kisutch | reverse complement strand
CACCACACCACGCACCACACACACCACACCACACACCCCACACCAACACACCACACCCCCACACCACCACCACCACACACCACACCACACACCCCACACCACACCACACCCACCACACACCCCCCACCACCACACCACACACCACCACACAGACAGGCTGTGGTTCTGTTTCAGAGAGAGAGACACCAGACAGGCTGTGGTTCTGTTTCAGAGAGAGAGACCAGACAGGCTGTGGTTCTGTTTCAGAGAGAGAGCGACAACAGATGTGTTCTGTAGTTGCAGATGAAAGATGCAGTAATGAGTTAGCAGTGTGTAAAGTAGTGCCTCACATCCTTCTACCCCACATGCCTGTCTGTGTGGTGCAGCAATCTGTTGGCCTAGCCCAGTCTATAGGCCTGGCCCAATCTGTAGGCCTGTCCCAATCTGTAGGCCTGGCCCAGTCTGTAGGCCTGGCCCAATCTGTAGGCCTGGCCCAATCTGTAGGCCTGGCCCAATCTGTAGGCCTGGCCCAGTCTGTAGGCCTGGCCCAATCTGTAGGCCTGGCCCAGTCTGTAGGCCTGGCCCAGTCTGTAGGCCTGGCCCAATCTGTAGGCCTGGCCCAGTCTGTAGGCCTGGCCCAGTCTCGCCGTGCTGGGAGAACACAGGAGGGAGGAAGCTGAAGGTCCAACTAGGACACTGTAAAATAGGACACCACCATCACCAGCTTAGGATGCTAAGATAAAACCTGGGCAAGGCTACATAAGGAACGATCAGAGGAACGTCCTTAGTACTAATCAGTGGTTATGTTGTTAACAGTCCTGAAGAGACTAGTTCACTAGACTGGTTATGTTGTAAACAGTCCTGAAGAGACTAGTTCACTAGACTGGTTATGTTGTTAACAGTCCTGAAGAGACTAGTTCACTAGACTGGTTAACAGTCCTGAAGAGACTAGTTCACTAGACTGGTTATGTTGTTAACAGTCCTGAAGAGACTAGTTCACTAGACTGGTTATGTTGCTAACTAGACTGGTTATGTTGTTAACAGTCCTGAAGAGACTAGTTCACTAGACTGGTTAACAGTCCTGAAGAGACTAGTTCACTAGACTGGTTAACAGTCCTGAAGAGACTAGTTCACTAGACTGGTTATGTTGTTAACAGTCCTGAGATACTAGTTCACTAGACTGGTTAACAGTCCTGAGAGACTAGTTCACTAGACTGGTTAACAGTCCTGAAGAGACTAGTTCACTAGACTGGTTAACAGTCCTGAAGAGACTAGTTCACTAGACTGGTTAACAGTCCTGAAGAGACTAGTTCACTAGACTGGTTATGTTGTTAACAGTCCTGAAGAGACTAGTTCACTAGACTGGTTATGTTGTTAACAGTCCTGAAGAGACTAGTTCACTAGTTATGTTTCCTACAGTAGAAAAGAAAAGGCTAATCAAATGGTGAATTTATTGTGACCTTTCAGAGAGCCGATGCATTACACACCTGATGACCTTTTCAGAGAGCCGATGCATTACACACCTGATGACCTTTTCAAGAGAGCCAATGCATAACACACCTGATGCCTTTTCAGAGAGCCGATGCATTACACAACCTGATGACCTTTCAGAGAGCCGATGCATTACACACCTGATGACCTTTTCAGAGAGCCGATGCATTACACACCTGATGACCTTTTCAGAGAGCCGATGCATTACACACCTGATGACCTTTTCAGAGAGCCGATGCATTACACACCTGATGACCTTTTCAGAGAGCCGATGCATTACACACCTGATGACCTTTTCAGAGAAGCCGCTTGCATTACACACCTGATGACCTTTTCAGAGAGCCGATGCATTACACACCTGATTGGATAATCAATTGATGAAAGGGAAATATAGAGCTGTCTGAATAGACTTCAACGGCGGCCATTTTACATCCCCGGATTCTCCCTCTACCCAATTAGTGTCTGAGACTCTTGGTGTTAGCTCTGTGTTGTTTATGTCTGAGACTCTTGGTGTTAGCTCTGTGTTGTTGATGTCTGAGACTCTTGGTGTTAGCTCTGTGTTGTTGATGTCTGAGACTCTTGGTGTTAGCTCTGTGTTGTTTATGTCTGAGACTCTTGGTGTTAGCTCTGTGTTGTTTATGTCTGAGACTCTTGGTGTTAGCTCTGTGTTGTTGAATGTCTGAGACTCTTGGTGTTAGCTCTGTGTTGTTGATGTCTGAGACTCTTGGTGTTAGCTCTGTGGTTGTTGATGTCTGAGACTCTTGGTGTTAGCTCTGTGTTGTTGATGTCTGAGACTCTTGGTGTTAGCTCTGTGTTGGTTGATGTCTGAGACTCTTGGTGTTAGCTCTGTGTTGTTGATGTCTGAGACTCTTGGTTTTAGCTCTGTGTTGTTTATATCTGAGACTCTTGGTGTTAGCTCTGTGTTGTTGATGTCTGAGACTCTTGGTGTTAGCTCTGTGTTGTTGATGTCTGAGACTCTTTGTGTTAGCTCTGTGTTGTTGATGTCTGAGACTCTTGGTGTTAGCTCTGTGTTGTTTATGTCTGAGACTCTTGGTGTTAGCTCTGTGTGTTGATGTCTGAGACTCTTGGTGTTAGCTCTGTGTTGTTGATGTCTGAGACTCTTGGTGTTAGCTCTGTGTTGTTGATGTCTGAGACT
>NW_022262623.1:160486-162986 GCF_002021735.2 Oncorhynchus kisutch | reverse complement strand
TCCCTCCTCCCTTCTCCCTCTCCTCCCTTCTCCCTCTCTCCTCCCTTCTCCCTCTCTCCTCCCTTCTCATTCTCTCCTCCCTTCTTCCTCTCTCCTCCCTCTCCCTCTCTCCTCCCTTCTCGCTCTCTCCTCCCTTCTCCATCTCTCCTCCCTCTCCTCCCTTCTCCCTCTCTCCTCCCTTCACCCTCTCTGTTCCCTCTCCCTCTCTCCTCCCTTCTTCCTATCTCCTCCTCTCCTCCCTCCCTCTCTCCTCCTCTCCTCTCTCCTCCTTCTCCCTCTCTCCTCCCTCTCCTCTCTCCCTTCTCCCTCTCTTCTCCCTCTCTCCTCCCTCTCCTCCCTTCTCCCTCTCTCCTCCCTTCTCCCTCTCTCCTCCCTTCTCCCTCTCTCCTCTCTTCTCCCTCTCTCCTCCCTTCTCGCTCTCACCTCCCTTCTCGCTCTCTCCTCCCTTCTCCCTCTCTCCTCCCTCTACTCCTCCCTCTACTCCACCCTCTACCCTCCCTCTTTCCTCCCTCATCCCTCTTTCCTCCTCTACTCCTCCCTCTCTCCTCCCTCTCTCCTCCCTCTACTCCTCCCTCTACTCCTCCCTCTCCTCCTCCCTCTCTCCTCCCTCTACTCCTCCCTCTACTCCTCCCTCTACCCCTCCCTCTCTCCTCCCTCTACTCCTCCCTCTCTCCTCCCTCTACCTCTCCCTCTCTCCTCCCTCTATCCTCCCTCATCCCCCTCTCGTCCTCTTTATGCCTGCTGTTGGATGACATTTCCTGTCCCCCTTTTTATATCACCAGGAGAATTAGTAAACATAAACGTTGAAACTGCTTAGGCTTAAATTGCCGAGGCCTCGAGTAATGGCTTGAAAAGCTCTTCCTCCTTCCCTGTAACCGTCCATCAAAATGGGTGATATAAAATCCTAACAACCGGCAAAACTTTTTCTCAGCCGACAATATATCTTTGTGACAAAGCACACTCTGCTCATCTGACAGCGAGAGAGAGGAGACCGTTAGTCACCAAACACACAGTCACAACATCTACTCCAACACTATCTGCTCTTCTGACAGAGGAGACCGTTAGTCACCAAACACACAGTCACAACATCTACTCCAACACTATCTGCTCTTCTGACAGAGGAGACCGTTGGTCACCAAACACACAGTCACAACATCATACATAGGGAAACATAGGGAAATGGCACCTTACTCCATACGTAGTGCACTATCCTATGGCTAGGGCCCATAGGGACTCTATGGGGAATAGGGTGCACTACCCTATGGCTAGGGCCCATAGGGACTCTATGGGGAATAGGGTGCACTACCCTATGGCTAGGGCCCATAGGAACTCTATGGGGAATAGGGTGCACTACCCTATGGCTAGGGCCCATAGGACTCTATGGGGAATAGGGTGTTATAGGGCCCTGGTCTAAAGTAGCGCACTATGTATGGAATAGGGTTCTATAGGGCCCTGGTCTAAAGTAGTGCACTATATATAGGGAATAGGGTTCTATAGGGCTCTGATCTAAAGTAGTGTACTATGTAGGGAATAGGGTGTTATAGGGTTTTGGTCTAAAGTAGTGCACTATGCAGGGAATAGGGTGTTATAGGGTTCTGGTCTAAAGTAGTGTACTATGTAGGGAATAGGGTGTTATAGGGCTCTGGTCTAAAGTAGTGCACTATGTAGGGAATAGGGTGCCATAGGACTCTGGTCTAAAATAGTGCATTATATAGGGAATAGGGTTCTATAGGGCCCTGGTCTAAAGTAGTGTACTATGTAGGGAATAGGGTGCCATAGGACTCTGGTTTAAAATAGTGCATTATATAGGGAATAGGGTGTTATAGAGTTCTGGTCTAAAGTAGTGCACAATGTAGGGAATAGGGTTCTATAGGGCTCTGGTCTAAAGTAGTGCACTATGCAGGGAATAGGGTGCTATTGTGGACTCAACCACAAGGTTCGCTGAGTTTGTTGTTGAGTGCTGCAGTTGTTTTGTTCTCCATCATAGATATGAACATCAGCTGATGTTTTTTTTCCAGGTCCTTCATGATGAGTAACAGGAAGTCAAATGCATCTGCTGGTCATAGGTAGTGCACTATGTGCCTACATAGAGGAAGATTCCCAAATAACACCCTGTTCCCTATATAGTTCCAAATGGCACCCTATTCCCTATTACCTTTAGACCAGGGCCCTATAACACCCTATTCCCTATATATATTCCATATGGCACCCTATTCCCTATACAGTTTCAAATGGCACCCTATTCCCTATATATATTCCATATGGCACCCTATTCCCTATATAGTTCCAAATGGCACCCTATTCCCTATATAGTTCCATATGGCACCCTATTCCCTATATGGTTCCATATGGCATCCTATTCCCTATATAGTTCCATATGGCACCCTATTCCCTATATAGTTCCAAATGGCACCCTATTCCCTATATAGTTCCATATGGCACCCTATTCCCTATATAGTGCACTACTTTAGACCAGAGCCCTATAGAACCCTATTCCCTA
>NW_022262623.1:117986-155486 GCF_002021735.2 Oncorhynchus kisutch | reverse complement strand
TGTCGAGGGGCTGATGCTGGGTGTGTGTGTGTGTGTGTGTGTGTGTGTGTGTGTGTGTGTGTGTGTGTGGCTCTGCTTAGTTACAGTGTGTAGAGGGGCTGATGCTGGGTGTGTGTGTGTGGCTCTGCTTAGTTACAGTGTGTAGAGGGGCTGATGCTGGGTGTGTGTGTGTGGCTCTGCTTAGTTACAGTGTGTAGAGGGGCTGATGCTGGGTGTGTGTGTGTGGCTCTGCTTAGTTACAGTGTGTAGAGGGGCTGATGCTGGGTGTGTGTGTGTGGCTCTGCTTAGTTACAGTGTGTAGAGGGGCTGATGCTGGGTGTGTGTGTGTGTGTGTGTGTGTGTGTGTGTGTGTGTGTGTGTGTGTGTGTGTGTGTGTGTGTGTGTGTGTGTGTGTGTGTGTGTGTGTGGCTCTGCTTAGTTACAGTGTGTAGAGGGGCTGATGCTGGGTGTGTGTGTCTACATTTGGTTTGAGAGAGAACAGTTACAAGATGAGCAGAGTGAAGTGACTGTGTGTGTGACTGCCTGTAGCAGAAACTGGAGTCATGATGCCAGGAGGACTGCTGCTGCTGGACGCAGATGGACAGACTGAAGGACAGACTGATGGACAGACTGATGGAGGGACTGATGGACAGACTGATGGAGGGACTGATGGAGGGACTGATGGACAGACTGATGGACAGACTGATGGAGGGACTGATGGACAGACTGATGGACAGACTGATGGAGGGACTGATGGACAGACTGATGGACAGACTGATGGAGGGACTGATGGACAGACTGATGGGCAGACTGATGGGCAGACTGATGGACAGACTGATGGACAGACTGATGGAAAGACTCATGGACAGACTGATGGACAGACTGATGGAGGGACTGATGGACAGACTGATGGAGGGACAGATGGACAGACTGATGGAGGGACTGATGGACAGACTGATGGACAGACTGATGGACAGACTGATGGAGGGACTGATGGACAGACTGATGGACAGACTGATGGGCAGACTGATGGAGGGACTGATGGAGGGACTGATGGACAGACTGAGGGCAGACTGATGGACAGACTGATGGAGGGACTGATGGACAGACTGATGGACAGACTGATGGACAGACTGATGGGCAGACTGATGGAGGGACTGATGGACAGACTGAGGGGCAGACTGATGGACAGACTGATGGAGGGACTGATGTACAGACTGATGGACAGACTGATGGAGGGACTGATGGACAGACTGATGGAGGGACTGATGGACAGACAGATGGAGGGACTGATGGACAGACAGATGGAGGGACTGATGGACAGACTGATGCAGGGACTGATGGACAGACTGATGGAGGTACTGATGGACAGACAGATGGAGGGACTGATGGACAGACTGATGGACAGACAGATGGAGGGACTGATGGACAGACTGATGGACAGACAGATGGAGGGACTGATGGACAGACTGATGCAGGGACTGATGGACAGACTGATGCAGGGACTGATGGACAGACTGATGGAGGGACTGATGGACAGACAGATGGAGGGACTGATGGACAGACAGATGGAGGACTGATAGACAGACTGATGGACAGACAGATGGAGGGACTGATGGACAGACTGATGGACAGACAGATGGAGGGACTGATGGACAGACTGATGCAGGGACTGATGGACAGACTGATGCAGGGACTGATGGACAGACTGATGGACAGACAGATGGAGGGACTGATGGACAGACAGATGGACAGACAGAGGGAGGGACAGAGGGACAGACAGATGGACAGACAGACGGATCAATTAGGACTGCAAAATTCCGGTAACTTTCCCTAAAATTCCCAGGTTTTCCAGAAATCCCGGTTCAAGGGTTTCCTGCTTATCTTCTTGTGTTTCCAGGAATCTTCCAATCAGAATTGTTTTGGAAAACATGGGAATTTTAGGAAAGTTATGCAGTTTTGCGATCCTTAGGATGGACGGATGGACGGACAGCTGGGATATCACACAGGCCGAGATATACCCAACTATAAAGAAATATTTTATTTTCCATGGTTGGATTCTGGCCAGTGACTATAGTTTCACTCTAACTAGCAAAAGATATCCTTCATGTCACATCCTTCATGTTTCCACTCACAGCTAAGAGACATTAAATGAAAGCTCATCATATACAATGCCAGGACTGGCTCTGTGTTCTCCTGCCAACGTAGCAGCCATATGGTGTGGTTCCCATGGCGCTGTAACAGTAATCAAATCTAATCAAGTAGTGTTTACGATACTTACAGTATTATGGTCTGTCACAAACTCGTTGACAGGCTTACCGTGGGCAGGTGAAGCACATCATACCGACCCTGGTCTTCTTCGTCTAGTTTGTTTCCACCAGGTATACGACAAGACCAACACCTGCTCGTCAAACATCTCACTTCAAAATCATGGGCATTAATATGGAGTTGGTCCTGTAATAACAGCCTCCAGTCATCAGCAGATGAGAAGGGTGTCTATATTATATTATTATATTAAGGGTGTCTATATTAGTGTTGTTTGTCCATCAGCAGATGAGAAGGGTGTCTTTATTAGTGTGTTTGGCCATCAGCAGATGAGACGGGTGTCTATATTAGTGTGTTTGGCCATCAGCAGATGAGAAGGGTGTCTATATTAGTGTGTTTGGCCATCAGCAGATGAGAAGGGTGTCTATATTAGTGTGTTTGGCCATCAGCAGATGAGAAGGGTGTCTATATTAGTGTGTTTGGCCATCAGCAGATGAGAAGGGTGTCTATATTAGTGTGTTTGGCCATCAGCAGATGAGAAGGGTGTCTTTATTAGTGTTTGGCCATCAGCAGATGAGAAGGGTGTCTATATTAGTGTGTTTGGCCATCAGCAGATGAGAAGGGTGTCTTTATTAGTGTTTGGCCATCAGCAGATGAGAAGGGTGTCTATATTAGTGTGTTTGGCCATCAGCAGATGAGAAGGGTGTCTATATTAGTGTGTTTGGCCATCAGCAGATGAGAAGGGTGTCTTCATTAGTGTGTTTGACCATCAGCAGATGAGAAGGGTGTCTTTATTAGTGTGTTTGGCCATCAGCAGATGAGAAGGGTGTCTGAGTGCAGGTGCAGACCTGACACCATATGCTCCTCTATCTGTCCGGAGCCAGAGAGCCGTTCACTAAACTGACAACAGACGCCCCAGATGTTTGGCCTTATGAGGCTGGCAACACCGGCCAATCAACATCAGTGTTCTCACCACCCTAACGCCAAAGAGAGTGGCAGTGATTATTGCATCCCTTCTCCAGCTGATATCAGACCTGTCTAGGACACATAACACTCCCCCAGCTGATATCAGACCTGTCTAGGACACATAACACTTCACCCAGCTGATACCAGACCTGTCTAGGACACATAACCTTTCCCCAGCTGATATCAGACCTGTCCAGGACACATAAACCTTCCCCAGCTGATATCAGACCTGTCTAGGACACATAACCCTTCCCCAGCTGATATCAGACCTGTCTAGGACACATAACACCCAGCTGATATCAGACCTGTCTAGGACACATAACACTCCACCCAGCTGATATCAGACCTGTCTAGGACACATAACACTTCCCCAGCTGATATCAGACCTGTCTAGGACACATAACACTCCACCCAGCTGATATCAGACCTGTCTAGGACACATAACTCTTCACCAACTGATATCAGACCTGTCTAGGACACATAACACCCAGCTGATATCAGACCTGTCTAGGACACATAACACTTCACCAGCTGATATCAGACCTGTCTAGGACACATAACACCCAGCTGATATCAGACCTGTCTAGGACACATAACACTTCACCAGCTGATATCAGACCTGTCTAGGACACATAACATTTCACCAGCTGATATCAGACCTGTCTAGGACACATAACACTTCCCCCAGCTGATATTAGACACAGCAACATCATTCTGTAACATAATATTTATCTCGAGAAAAACCAACAGACAAATTAGGGTGTAAATGTGTATTTTGGATGGAGCCATGTTGTCCTGGCACGGCTAGGTACGGCGGTGCCTTCCTGCTTTCCACATTCTGGGCACAGAAAGGTGGGACAATGTGATTATTCTGCCGGCTCACGTTTTTTAATAGAGAGACGGAGGCAACACATGGCACGTTTAGCCCGCTTCCCAAATGTCACTCTGTACCTGATGGGCCCTGGTCTAAAGTAGTGCACTACGTAGGGAATAGGGTGCCAACTCTGGTCAAAAGTAGTGCACTACGTAGGGAATAGGGTGCCAACTCTGGTCAAAAGTAGTGCACTACATAGGGAATATGGTGCCAACTCTGGTCAAAAGTAGTGCACTACATAGGGAATAGGGTGCCAACTCTGTTCTAAAGTAGTGCACTACGTAGGGAATAGGGAGCCATTTGGGAAACAGCCTGAGAAACAGGCTTTGGCAAAGCAATCTGGAGACTGAAGCCTCCGCGCCGGCATCGTTAAATGTGCCGTAGATTCTGCTGGTTTCTGATGTTGGACTGGTAGAAAACGTTGAAAGTGAGGACGTCCCGTTGTTTATTATTTCCACGTTGTTTAGAACGACGAGGGAAGGGAAGACGTCCTAACGTTCACATCGTATCTCCGATTCGTTCCTCCCCTGCCTCTAAGTTGATACCCCACGTTACCTTGAAGATATAAACATAGCCATTCAGCGTCGTCGGCTATACAACATTTCTTTTATCTTCACGTTTATTTCATTTTATCCAGGATGATTTATAAAAACATGAAAGGGGACCCGGGAACTGAAATAGTGTAATGGTGCAATGTGATCTGACTGCAGAACTGCTCCTTCTCTTTGCATTTGAAAGTCACAGTGATTTGTGTTATTACGGATCTGTCAGGCTGACGGCGTCTGGATTGATGGGGACTGGCGTTATTCCTGCAGACCTCTTTATGAGAATAGAGGTTAGGCACTTTTCTCATCAGCAGCTGTGACAGCCAGATGAGAGGTGGGCTGGGAGACCGACTGACAACTAAATGTGTAGCAGCTTAGCAACATTCTGCATAAGAGGAGAGAGAGACTACAAGACGGTTCAAACTCCAATTTTACGAGAAATAACTCAAACGCAGCGACCATGAAGCGTGACCCGACGTTGTTAGCAAAGAGGAGGGAGGAGGGGAGGGAGAGAGTGAGGTAGAAGGAGTTAGGACAAGACACACACAGAGAGAGAGAGAGAGGTAGAGGGGGTTAGGACAAGAGAGAGAGAGAGAGAGAGAGAGATGAAGACAGCTTCTCCATCCTGGAGGGGGAAATCAATCATTTCCAGGCCCAGGGACATGTACTAGTCTGTGGCGACCTAAATGCCAGAACCGGACAAGAACCTGACACCCTCAGCACACAGGGGGACAAACACCTGCCTGCAGGTGACAGCATTCCCTCCCACATATGACCCCCCAGGCACAACTATGACAACATAACCAACAAAAACGGGTGACAACTCCTGCAGCTCTGTCACACGCTGGGTATGTACATAGTCAATCGTAGGCTTCGAGGGGACTCCTACGGTAGGTACACCTATAGCTCATCTCTTGGCAGTAGTACTGTCGACTACTTTATCACTGACCTCAACCCAGAGTCTCTCAGAGCGTTCACAGTCAGCCCACTGACACCCCTATCAGCCCACAGCAAAATCACAGTCTACTTGAACAGAGCAATACTCAATCACGAGGCATCAAAGCCAAAGGAACTGAGTAACATTAAGAAATGCTATAAATGGAAGTAGTGCAGTTTGGAAACCTACCAAAAAACAATTAGGCAACAACAAATTCAATCCCTTTTAGACAATTTCCTGGGTAAAACGTTCCACTGAAATATTGAACGTGTAAACGTGGCAGTAGAAAATCTTAACAGTATATTTGACTTCTCAGCTTCCCTATCAAATCTAAAAATCTCAAATAGAAAACCGAAGAAAATTAACAACAATTACAAATGGTTTGATGAAGAATGCAAAAGTCTAAGAAAGAAATTGAGAAACCTGTCCAACCAAAAACATAGAGACCCACATAGAGTCTACGCCTTCACTATGGTGAATCACTAAAACAATACAGAAATACACTACGGAAAAAGAAGGAACAGCATGTCAGAAATCAGCTCAATGTAATTGAAGAATCCATAGACTCTAACCACTTCTGGGAAAATTGGAAAACACTGAACAAACAACAACACGAAGAATTATCTATCCAAAATGGAGATGTATGGGTAAACCACTTCTCCAATCTTTTTTGCTCTATAACAAAGAATAAAGAGCAAAAACATATACATGATCAAATACAAATCTTAGAATCAACTATTAAAGACTAGAACCCACTAGATTCTCCAATTACATTGAAAGAGTTACAGGACAAAATAAAAACCCTCCAACCCAAAAAGGCCTGTGGTGTTGATGGTATCCTCAATGAAATGATCAAATATACAGACAACAAATTCCAATTGGCTATACTAAAACTCTTTAACATCATCCTTAGCTCTGGCATCTTCCCCAATATTTGGAACCAAGGACTGATCACCCCAATCCACAAAAGTGGAGACAAATTTGACCCCATTAACTACCGTGGAATATGCGTCAACAGTAACCTTGGGAAAATCCTTTGCATTATCATTAACAGCAGACTCGTACATTTCCTCAATAAAAACAATGTACTGAGCAAATGTCAAATTGGCTTTTTACCAAATTACCGTACAAAAGACCATGTATTCACCCTGCACACCCTAATTGGCAACCAAACAAACCAAAACAAAGGCAAAGTCTTCTCATGCTTTCTTGATTTAAAAAAAGCCTCCGACTCAATCTGGCATGAGGGTCTGCCATACAAACTGATGGAAAGTGGTGTTGGGGGTAAACCATATGACATTATAAAATCCATGTACACATACAACAAGTGTGCGGTTCAAATTGGCAAAAAAAACATACATTTCTTCACACAGGGCCGTGGGGTGAGACAGGGATGCATCTTAAGCCCCACCCTCTTCAACATATATATCAACGAATTGGCGCGGGCACTAGAAAAGTCTGCAGCACCCGGCCTCACCCTACTAGAATCTGAAGTCAAATGTCTACTGTTTGCTGATGATCTGGTGCTTCTGTCATCAACCAAGGAGGGCCTACAGCAGCACCTCGATCTTCTGCACAGATTCTGTCAGGCCTGGGCCCTGACAGTAAATCTCAGTATGACCAAAATAATGGTGTTCCAAAAAAGGTCCATTCGCCAGGACCACAAATACAAATTCCATCTAGACACCATTGCCCTAGAGCATACAAAAAACTATACATACCTTGGCCTAAACATCAGCGCCACAGGTAACTTCCACAAAGCTGTGAACGATCTGAGAGACAAGGCAAGAAGGGCATTCTATGCCATCAAAAGGAACATAAATTCAACATACCCATTAGGATTTGGCTAAAAATACTTGAATCAGTCATAGAGCCCATTGCCCTTTATGGTTGTGAGGTCTGGGGTCCGCTCACCAACCAAGACTTCACAAAATGGGACAAACACCAAATTGAGACTCTGCACGCAGAATTCTGCAAAAATATCCTCTGTGTACAAGGGTTCCATTTGGGACATACCCCCCCCCCCCCCCCCCCCACGCCAGGCGATAGAACTGGGCAGAGAGCAACACAAATCATTATCCAGCAGGAGAGGACACTCATCAAACAACTATGTCAAGAGTTCTCAACACACACACACACACACAACACACAACACACACACACAACACACACACAACACACAACACGGCTCCCTGCACAGCTTTGATGGACCAATTGACCTTCCCCAATGGACCAACACAGCCAGGTGCAGGGAAGGTTTTCTGTCTGTGAGTGAGAGGACAAACATGGGCCAGAGCAGTGGAGAACCAGAGGGAGGAGACGGGTCTTTGTCACAACAAAATAAAATATACCGACTCCCAAATGGCATCCTATTCCCTTTATAGTGCCCTACTTTAGGGCTCTGCTCTGGCCGTCCCAAAGGGCTCCAGTCAAAAGTAGTGCACTATATAGGAAATAGGATGCCGTTTAGGATTCATCCCCATATCTTTTATTTTTGTCCGTCTCTCCACAGAAACAGGAGATGACTCATGCTGGTGATGGCTTCAGAGTGTTTGGTGGTCACAACATGAGAGAGAGAGAGACAGAGAGACAGAGAGAGACTATTTAGGGAATGGAGAGAGAGAGAGACAGAGAGAGACAGAGAGACAGAGACAGAGGGAGAGACAGAGAGACAGAGAGAGACAGAGAGAGAGACAGAGAGAGAGAGAAAGAGAGAGAGAGAGAGAGAGACTATTTAGGGAATGGAGAGAGAGAGAGACGGAGAGAGACAGAGAGACAGAGACAGAGAGACAGAGACAGAGAGAGACAGAGAGAGAGAGAGAGAGAGAGAGAGAGAGAGAGAGAGACAGAGAGAGACAGAGAGAGACAGAGACAGCGAGAGAGAGAGAAAGAGAGACAGAGAGAGAGAGAGAGAGAGAGAGAGACAGCGAGAGAGACAGAGAGAGAGAGAAAGAGAGAGAGAGAGACAGAGAGAGAGACAGAGAGAGAGACAGAGAGAGAGAAAGAGAGAGACAGAGAGAGAGAGAAAGAGAGAGACAGACTCAGTGAGCATAGCCTTGCTATTGAGAAAGGCCGCCGTAGGCAGACATGGCTCTCAAGAGAAGACGGGCTATGTGCTCACTGCCCACAAAATGAGGTGGAAACTGAGCTGTACTTCCTAACCTCCTGTCCAATGTATGACCATATTAGAGAGACATATTTCCCTCAGATTACACAGATCCACAAAGAATTCGAAAACAAATCCAATTTTGATAAACTCCCATATCTACTGGGTGAAATTCCACAGTGTGCCATCACAGCAGCAAGATTTGTGACCTGTTGCCACGAGAAAAGGGCAACCAGTGAAGAACAAACACCATTGTAAATACAACCCATATTTATGCTTATTTATTTTATCTTGTGTCCTTTAACCATTTGTACATTGTTAAAACACTGTATATATATAATATGACATTTGTAATGTCTTTATTGTTTTGAAACGTCTGTATGTGTAATGTTTACTGTTCATTTTTGTTGTTTTTCACTTGATATATTCACTTTATATATTATCTACCTCACTTGCTTTGGCAATGTTAACACATGTTTCCCATGCCGATAAAGCCCTTGAATTGAATTGAATTGAATTGATTTGAATTGAGAGAGAGAGAGACAGAGAGAGAGGCAGAGAGAGACAGAGAGAGAGACAGAGAGAGACAGAGAGAGAGACAGAGAGAGAGACAGAGAGAGAGACAGAGACAGAGAGAGAGGCAGAGAGAGACAGAGAGAGAGACAGAGAGAGACAGAGAGAGAGACAGAGAGAGAGACAGAGAGAGAGACAGAGAGAGACAGAGAGAGACAGAGAGAGACAGAGAGAGAGTTCACAACATGGTTTGGGAGGAGGGATTGGGTGAACGTGTTCAAAAGCTCTCTTAGATCCTGGACAATCCAGTGTCAGTTTGATCTCCTTTACTGTGGTCAATGTCGAGCTGTTCCTCTGCTGCCTTCTGTTCCACTACGACAACGCCAAAGCAGACAGAGAAACACACAACTGTCCAACACACAGAGTAGCCTACAGAAAGACAAACCAGGAAGAGAAACACGCATCAGACAGATCGACAGACCGACACGAATGTCCAGAACTGTCCAGTCTAGGGAACAGTCAGTCCAGTCTAGGGAACAGTCCAGTCTAGGGAACAGTCCAGTCTAGGGAACAGTCCAGTCGAGTCTAGGGAACAGTCAGTCCAGTCTAGGGAACAGTCAGTCCAGTCTAGGGAACAGTCAGTCCAGTCTAGGGAACAGTCAGTCCAGTCTAGGGAACAGTCCAGTTTAGTCTAGGGAACAGTCAGTCCAGACTAGGGAACAGTCAGTTCAGTCTAGGGACCAGTCAGTCCAGTCTCGGTAACAGTCAGTCCAGTCTAGGGAACAGTCAGTCCAGTCTAGGGAACAGTCAGTCCAGTCTAGGGAACATCCAGTCTAGTCTAGGGAACAGTCAGTCCAGTCTCGGTAACAGTCAGTCCAGTCTAGGGAACAGTCAGTCCAGTCTAGGGAACAGTCAGTCCAGTCTAGGGAACATCCAGTCTAGTCTAGGGAACAGTCCAGTCTAGTCTAGGGAACAGTCAGTACAGTCTAGGGAACAGTCCAGTCTAGTCCAGGGAACAGTCCAGTCCGGTCTAGGGAACAGTCAGTCCGGTCTAGGGAACAGTCCAGTCCAGTCTAGGGAACAGTCAGTCCAGTCCAGTCTAGGAAACAGTCCAGTCTAGGGAACAGTCAGTCCAGTCTAGGGATCAGTCAGTCCAGTCTAGGGACCAGTCAGTCCAGTCTAGGGACCAGTCAGTCCAGTCTAGGGAACAGTCAGTCCAGTCTAGGGAATAGTCAGTCCAGTCTAGGAAACAGTCCAGTCTAGGGAACAGTCAGTCCAGTCTAGGGAACAGTCAGTCCAGTCTAGGGACCAGTCAGTCCAGTCTAGGGAACAGTCAGTCCAGTCTAGGGAATAGTCAGTCCAGTCTAGGAAACAGTCTAGTCTAGGGAACAGTCCAGTCCAGTCTAGGGAACAGTCAGTCCAGTCTAGGGAATAGTCAGTCCAGTCTAGGGAATAGTCAGTCCAGTCTAGGAAACAGTCTAGTCTAGGGAACAGTCCAGTCCAGTCTAGGGAATAGTCAGTCCAGTCTAGGAAACAGTCTAGTCTAGGGAACAGTCCAGTCAAGTCTAGGGAACAGTCAGTCCAGTCTAGGAAACAGTCTAGTCTAGGGAACAGTCCAGTCCAGTCTAGGGAATAGTCAGTCAAGTCTAGGAAACAGTCTAGTCTAGGGAACAGTCCAGTCCAGTCTAGGGAACAGTCAGTCCAGTCTAGGAAACAGTCTAGTCTAGGGAACAGTCAGTCCAGTCTAGGAAACAGTCTAGTCTAGGGAACAGTCCAGTCCAGTCTAGGGAACAGTCAGTCCAGTCTAGGGACCAGTCCGTCCAGTCTAGGGAACAGTCAGTCCAGTCTAGGGAATAGTCAGTCCAGTCTAGGAAACAGTCTAGTCTAGGGAACAGTCCAGTCCAGTCTAGGGAACAGTCATTCCAGTCTAGGGAACAGTCAGTCCAGTCTAGGGAACAGTCAGTCCAGTCTAGGGAACAGTCAGTCCAGTCTAGGGAACATCCAGTCTAGTCTAGGGAACAGTCCAGTCTAGTCTAGGGAACAGTCAGTACAGTCTAGGGAACAGTCCAGTCTAGTCCAGGGAACAGTCCAGTCCGGTCTAGGGAACAGTCAGTCCGGTCTAGGGAACAGTCCAGTCCAGTCTAGGGAACAGTCAGTCCAGTCCAGTCTAGGAAACAGTCCAGTCTAGGGACCAGTCAGTCCAGTCTAGGGAACAGTCCAGTCTAGGGAACAGTCAGTCCAGTTAGGGATCAGTCAGTCCAGTCTAGGGAACAGTCAGTCCAGTCTAGGGACCAGTCAGTCCAGTCTAGGGAACAGTCAGTCCAGTCTAGGGAATAGTCAGTCCAGTCTAGGAAACAGTCTAGTCTAGGGAACAGTCAGTCCAGTCTAGGGAACAGTCAGTCCAGTCTAGGGACCAGTCAGTCCAGTCTAGGGAACAGTCAGTCCAGTCTAGGGAATAGTCAGTCCAGTCTAGGAAACAGTCTAGTCTAGGGAACAGTCCAGTCCAGTCTAGGGAACAGTCAGTCCAGTCTAGGGAATAGTCAGTCCAGTCTAGGGAATAGTCAGTCCAGTCTAGGAAACAGTCTAGTCTAGGGAACAGTCCAGTCCAGTCTAGGGAATAGTCAGTCCAGTCTAGGAAACAGTCTAGTCTAGGGAACAGTCCAGTCAAGTCTAGGGAACAGTCAGTCCAGTCTAGGAAACAGTCTAGTCTAGGGAACAGTCCAGTCCAGTCTAGGGAATAGTCAGTCCAGTCTAGGAAACAGTCTAGTCTAGGGAACAGTCCAGTCCAGTCTAGGGAACAGTCAGTCCAGTCTAGGAAACAGTCTAGTCTAGGGAACAGTCAGTCCAGTCTAGGAAACAGTCTAGTCTAGGGAACAGTCCAGTCCAGTCTAGGGAACAGTCAGTCCAGTCTAGGGACCAGTCCGTCCAGTCTAGGGAACAGTCAGTCCAGTCTAGGGAATAGTCAGTCCAGTCTAGGAAACAGTCTAGTCTAGGGAACAGTCCAGTCTAGGGAACAGTCAGTCCAGTCTAGGGAACAGTCAGTCCAGTCTAGGGAACAGTCAGTCCAGTCTAGGGAACAGTCAGTCCAGTCTAGGGAACAGTCAGTCCAGTCTAGGGAACAGTCAGTCCAGTCCAGTGTTTTTTCACAAGGAAACAAACGGTAAATGTTGTCAAGTTAGCAATGTGCAGAACCCAGTCCAGCCCAGTCACAAAGACAGAGTTTAACTATTGTATCAGCCAGCCAATCAGAAGGGACTGAGAGAGGTCACATGGGAAGGCAGGAAGACATATGGTCAACACAAACCCCCTGTCATCTCTCTGGACCTTTGCCCTCAGCCTCTGCCTCTCTCTCTCTCTCTCTCTCTCTCTCTCTCTATCTCTCTCTCTCTCTCTCTTCTCTCTCTCTCTCTCTCTCTCTCTCTCTCTCTCTCTCTCTCTCTCTCTCTCTCTCTCTCTCTCTCTCTCTCTCTCTGTCTCTCTCTCTCTCTCTCTCTCTCTCTCTCTCTCTCTCTCTCTGTCTCTCTCTCTCTCTCTCTCTCTCTCTCTCTCTCTCTCTCTCTCTCTCTCTCTCTCTCTCTGTCTCTCTCTCTCTCTCTCTCTCTCTCTCTCTCTCTCTCTCTCTGTCTCTCTCTCTCTCTCTCTCTCTCTCTCTCTCTCTCTCTCTCTCTCTAACAGGTAATTCTACCTAATGTGACAATAACCTCTTCTAATCTCAACAAAGCGGGCTGTTTTCTCCACAGCAGTGTATTCATCTGTGTTAAATCAAAGGTTTTATGCAAATCCGTGTGTTATTGCTCATCCAAATAAGCAGAGACGTTGGGGTTGTAATCCGCTCGGCTTTGAACTTACTGTGTAAACAGGTGTCAGGATCTGAGGTTCGGGAACGCAAACATTCACGCCACGACACCTGCACGGCTGCCAACACAAAGTTTGTGCTTTTTCTAACTTAGTGACACATGGTGACAGAGATGGGTTTTTAAAGTTGTTAAAGCGCTTTGGCGTGTTGGACAGACGGACCTGGTTCTCAGCGGGAGAAACAGTGAGTGACCGAAAGAGCTTCAGTACCAACGGGCGTATCTGTCTGACTGTGTTACTATGGAGACCGGGGACACGTGTCAGCCGTACCAACACCGTATCTGTCTGACTGTGTTACTATGGAGACCCGGGAGATCCCATGCAGATCACTTGTCATCAGTACCAACACCGTATCTGTCTGACTGTGTTGCTATGGAGACCGGGGAGGCCCCTTGCAGAACACTTGTCAGCCGTACCAACACCGTATCTGTCTGACTGTGTTACTATGGAGACCGGGGAGGCCCCTTGCAGAACACGTGTCAGCCGTACCAACATCGTATCTGTCTGACTGTGTTACTATGGAGACCCGGGAGATCCCATGCAGATCACTTGTCATCAGTACCAACACCGTATCTGTCTGACTGTGTTGCTATGGAGACCGGGGAGGCCCCTTGCAGAACACTTGTCAGCCGTACCAACACCGTATCTGTCTGACTGTGTTACTATGGAGACCGGGGAGGCCCCTTGCAGAACACGTGTCAGCCGTACCAACATCGTATCTGTCTGACTGTGTTACTATGGAGACCCGGGAGATCCCATGCAGATCACTTGTCATCAGTACCAACACCGTATCTGTCTGACTGTGTTGCTATGGAGACCGGGGAGGCCCCTTGCAGAACACTTGTCAGCCGTACCAACACCGTATCTGTCTGACTGTGTTACTATGGAGACCGGGGAGGCCCCTTGCAGAACACGTGTCAGCCGTACCAACATCGTATCTGTCTGACTGTGTTACTATGGAGACCGGGGAGACCCCATGCAGAACACTTGTCAGCCGTACCAACACCATATCTGTCTGACTGTGTTACTATGGAGACCGGGGAGGCCCCTTTACCAACGGCGTATCTGTCTGACTGTGTTACTATGGAGACCGGGGAGGCCCCTTGCAGAACACGTGTCAGCCGTACCAACATTGTATCTGTCTGACTGTGTTACTATGGAGACCGGGGAGACCCCTTGCAGAACACATGTCAGCCGTACCAACATCGTATCTGTCTGACTGTGTTACTATGGAGACTGGGGAGGCCCCTTGCAGAACACTTGTCAGCAGAACCAACATCGTATCTGTCTGACTGTGTTACTATGGAGACCGGGGAGGCCCCTTTACCAACGGCGTATCTGTCTGACTGTGTTACTATGGAGACCGGGGAGGCCCCTTTACCAACGGCGTATCTGTCTGACTGTGTTACTATGGAGACCGGGGAGGCCCCTTGCAGAACACTTGTCAGCCGTACCAACACCAAATGAAGTCATCGTTCTGTCCTAGCTAGGTAACCATACACAGTCTATAAGGGTTAAATAAGGGTTAAATAAGGGTTAAACAAAAACATATTGTAACATTCCACTACCCGCCTCCCCTCCCATATTCACACCCTCTCTCCCCCACCTCCCCTCCCATATTCCCACCCTCTATCCCCCCCTCCCCTTCCATATTCCCACCCTCTCTCCCCCCCTCCCCTTCCATATTCCCACCCTCTCTCCCCCCCCTCCCCTTCCATATCCTATTCCCTACTTATTGCACCCTATTCTCTACATAGTGCACCCTATTCCCTACCTATTGCACCCTATTCCCTACATAGTGCACCCTATTCCCTACTTATTGCACCCTATTCCCTACATAGTGCACCCTATTCCCTACATAGTGAACCCTATTCCCTACTTAATACAACCTCTTCCCTACGTAGTGCACCCTATTCCCCACTTAGTGCACCCTAATTCCTACTTATTGCACCCTATTCCCTACAAAGCTCACTTCTTTTGTATGAAAAAGTGTGCTGCAGTCAGATGTCAAGGTCAAACGTAGTGCACTATATAGGGAAGAGGGTGTAGAACAGGACTCTGTGTTCCTCTCAGACAACATGGTGTCAGTGGACTGTAGAACAGGACTCTGTGTTCCTCTCAGACAGACAACATGGTGTCAGTGGACTGTAGTACAGGACTCTGTGTTCCTCTCAGACAACATGGTGTCAGTGGACTGTAGTACAGGACTCTGTGTTCCTCTCAGACAGACAACATGGTGTCAGTGGACTGTAGAACAGGACTCTGTGTTCCTCTCAGACAACATGGTGTCAGTGGACTGTAGTACAGGACTCTGTGTTCCTCTCAGACAACATGGTGTCAGTGGACTGTAGTACAGGACTCTGTGTTCCTCTCAGACAACATGTTGTCAGTGGACTGTAGTACAGGACTCTGTGTTCCTCTCAGACAACATGGTGTCAGTGGACTGTAGTACAGGACTCTGTGTTCCTCTCAGACAACATGGTGTCAGTGGACTGTAGTACAGGACTCTGTGTTCCTCTCAGACAACATGGTGTCAGTGGACTGTAGTACAGGACTCTGTGTTCCTCTCAGACAGACAACATGGTGTCAGTGGACTGTAGTACAGGACTCTGTGTTCCTCTCAGACAGATAACATGGTGTCAGTGGACTGTAGAACAGGACTCTGTGTTCCTCTCAGACAACATGGTGTCAGTGGACTGTAGTACGGGACTCTGTGTTCCTCTCAGACAACATGGTGTCAGTGGACTGTAGAACAGGACTCTGTGTTCCTCTCAGACAACATGGTGTCAGTGGACTGTAGAACAGGACTCTGTGTTCCTCTCAGACAACATGGTGTCAGTGGACTGTAGAACAGGACTCTGTGTTCCTCTCAGACAGACAACATGGTGTCAGTGGACTGTAGAACAGGACTCTGTGTTCCTCTCAGACAACATGGTGTCAGTGGACTGTAGTACGGGACTCTGTGTTCCTCTCAGACAACATGGTGTCAGTGGACTGTAGAACAGGACTCTGTGTTCCTCTCAGACAACATGGTGTCAGTGGACTGTAGAACAGGACTCTGTGTTCCTCTCAGACAACATGGTGTCAGTGGACTGTAGAACAGGACTCTGTGTTCCTCTCAGACAGACAACATGGTGTCAGTGGACTGTAGTACAGGACTCTGTGTTCCTCTCAGACAACATGGTGTCAGTGGACTGTAGTACAGGACTCTGTGTTCCTCTCAGACAGACAACATGGTGTCAGTGGACTGTAGAACAGGACTCTGTGTTCCTCTCAGACAGACAACATGGTGTCAGTGGACTGTAGAACAGGACTCTGTGTTCCTCTCAGACAACATGGTGTCAGTGGACTGTAGAACAGGACTCTGTGTTCCTCTCAGACAGACAACATGGTGTCAGTGGACTGTAGAACAGGACTCTGTGTTCCTCTCAGACAACATGGTGTCAGTGGACTGTAGAACAGGACTCTGTGTTCCTCTCAGACAACATGGTGTCAGTGGACTGTAGAACAGGACTCTGTGTTCCTCTCAGACAGACAACATGGTGTCAGTGGACTGTAGTACAGGACTCTGTGTTCCTCTCAGACAGACAACATGGTGTCAGTGGACTGTAGTACAGGACTCTGTGTTCCTCTCAGACAACATGGTGTCAGTGGACTGTAGAACAGGACTCTGTGTTCCTCTCAGACAGACAACATGGTGTCAGTGGACTGTAGTACAGGACTCTGTGTTCCTCTCAGACAGACAACATGGTGTCAGTGGACTGTAGTACAGGACTCTGTGTTCCTCTCAGACAGACAACATGGTGTCAGTGGACTGTAGAACAGGACTCTGTGTTCCTCTCAGACAACATGGTGTCAGTGGACTGTAGAACAGGACTCTGTGTTCCACTCAGACAACATGGTGTCAGTGGACTGTAGAACAGGACTCTGTGTTCCTCTCAGACAGACAACATGGTGTCAGTGGACTGTAGTACAGGACTCTGTGTTAGGATAGGGATAGGATAGGATAGTGGAGGAGGGATAGAGGGATAGGGTAGAGGAGGAGGGATAGAGGGATAGAATAGAGGAGGAGGGATAGAGAGATAGGATAGTGGAGGAGGGATAGAGGGATAGGATAGAGGATGAGGTATAGAGTGATAGGATAGAGGAGGATGGACAGAGGGATAGGGTAAAGGAGGAGGGATAGAGGGATAGGGTAGTGGAGAAGGGATAGAGGGATAGGGTAGTAGAGAAGGGATAGAGGGATAGGGTAGAGAAGGAGGGATAGAGGTCTAGGGTAGAGGAGGAGGGATAGAGGGATAGGGTAGAGGAGGAGGGATAGAGGGATAGGGTAAACGAGGAGGGATAGAGGGATAGGGTAGAGGAGGAGGGATAGTATAGTGGAGGAGGGATAGAGGGATAGGGTAAAGGAGGAGGGATAGAGGGATAGGGTAGATGAGGAATAGAGGGATAGGATAGAGGAGGAGGGATAGTATAGTGGAGGAGGGATAGAGGGATAGGGTAAAGGAGGAGGGATAGAGGGATAGTGTAAAGGAGGAGGGATAGAGGGATAGGGTAGAGGAGGAGGGATAGAGGAGGAGGGATAGGGTAGAGGAGGAGGGATAGAGGAGTAGGGTAGAGGAGGAGGGATAGAGGAGGAGGGATAGAGGGATAGAGGAGGAGGGATAGAGGAGGAGGGATAGAGGAGGAGGGATAGAGGAGGAGGGATAGAGGGATAGAGGAGGAGGGATGGAGGGATAGAGGAGGAGGGATAGAGGAGGAGGGATAGAGGCATAGAGGAGGAGGGATAGAGGGATAGAGGAGGAGGGATAGAGGAGGAGGGATAGAGGAGGAGGGATAGAGGAGGAGGGGATAGAGGGATAGGGTAGAGGAGGAGGGATAGAGGGATAGGGTAGAGGAGGAGGGATAGAGGGATAGGGTAGAGGAGGGATAGAGGGATAGGGTAGAGGAGGAGGGATAGAGGGATAGGGTAGAGGAGGAGGGATAGAGGGATAGGGTAGAGGAGGAGGGATAGAGGGATAGGGTAGTGGAGGAGGGATAGAGGGATAGGTAGAGGAGGAGGGATAGAGGAGGAGGGATAGAGGAGGAGGGATAGAGGGATAGGGTAGTGGAGGAGGGATAGAGGGATAGGGTAGAGGAGGAGGGATAGAGGGATAGGGTAGAGGAGGAGGGATAGAGGGATAGGGTAGAGGAGGAGGGATAGAGGAGGAGGGGATAGAGGAGAGATAGAGGAGGATAGAGGGATAGGGTAGAGGAGGAGGGATAGAGGGATAGGATAGAGGAGGAGGGATAGAGGAGGAGGGATAGAGGAGGGATAGAGGAGGGATAGAGGGATAGGGTAGAGGAGGAGGGATAGAGGAGGAGGGATAGAGGAGGGATAGAGGAGGAGGGATACAGAGACAATTCTATAATGCGAGTGGCACAGTTCCTAACACGTCTCCCCCCATTCCCCTCCTGATAAAGATTCCAGGACAGGGCTCTCTCTGTTGTCTGTGAATTGAATAGCTACATCGGGACGAGATGAGATTTCAATTTAACCTCTCACCAAACAATCTGTCCCTTAGTTCTCAGGGCCCTGGCGTGACGGATCGTAGCGGAGTGTGTGTCAGCATGTGTGTGAGTGTGTGTGTGAGTGTGTGTGTGTGTGTGTGTGTATGTGTGTGTGTGTGTGTGTGTCAGCATGTGTGTGTGTCAGCATGTGTGTGTGTGTGTGTGTGTGTGTCACAGATCGGAGCAGAACACAGCGGGAAAGCTGATTGCATCCAGCAGGCTGTGACAGACGTTGTAATGACATCACGGACTAACTCTGATCCCAGGAACAGCCATGGCACTTTCAGTTGGAATTCAGCACCGCATTATCATAGAGAGACACAGGGTGGAGGTTAGCGGTTAGCACCACATTATCATAGAGAGACACAGGGTGGAGGTTAGCGGCTAGCACCACATTATCATAGAGAGACACAGGGTGGAGGTTAGCGGATAATGGTTAGCACCACATTATCATAGAGAGACACAGGGTGGAGGTTAGCGGATAATGGTTAGCACCACATTATCATAGAGAGACACAGGGTGGAGGTTAGCGGCTAGCACCACATTATCATAGAGAGACACAGGGTGGAGGTTAGCGGCTAATGGTTAGCACCACATTATCATAGAGAGACACAGGGTGGAGGTTAGCGGCTAACGGTTAGCACCACATTATCATAGAGAGACACAGGGTGGAGGTTAGCGGTTAGCATCACATTATCATAGAGAGACACAGGGTGGAGGTTAGCGGCTAACGGTTAGCACCACATTACCATAGAGAGACACAGGGTGGAGGTTAGCGGTTAGCATCACATTACCATAGAGAGACACAGGGTGGAGGTTAGCGGCTAATGGTTAGCACCACATTATCATAGAGAGACACAGGGTGGAGGTTAGCGGATAATGGTTAGCACCACATTATCATAGAGAGACACAGGGTGGAGGTTAGCGGTTAGCATCACATTACCATAGAGAGACACAGGGTGGAGGTTAGCGGCTAATGGTTAGCACCACATTATCATAGAGAGACACAGGGTGGAGGTTAGCGGATAATGGTTAGCACCACATTATCATAGAGAGACACAGGGTGGAGGTTAGCGGTTAGCATCACATTACCATAGAGAGACACAGGGTGGAGGTTAGCGGCTAATGGTTAGCACCACATTATCATAGAGAGACACAGGGTGGAGGTTAGCGGCTAATGGTTAGCACCACATTACCATAGAGAGACACAGGGTGGAGGTTAGCGGTTAGCATCACATTACCATAGAGAGACACAGGGTGGAGGTTAGCGGCTAACGGTTAGCACCACATTATCATAGAGAGACACAGGGTGGAGGTTAGCGGCTAACGGTTAGCACCACATTATCATAGAGAGACACAGGGTGGAGGTTAGCGGTTAGCGCCACATTACCATAGAGAGACACAGGGTGGAGGTTAGCGGCTAATGGTTAGCACCACATTATCATAGAGAGACACAGGGTGGAGGTTAGCGGTTAGCCTCACATTACCATAGAGAGAGACAGGGTGGAGGTTAGCGGCTAATGGTTAGCACCACATTATCATAGAGAGACACAGGGTGGAGGTTAGCGGTTAACACCACATTACCATAGAGCGACACAGGGTGGAGGTTAGCGGCTAATGGTTAGCACCACATTATCATAGAGAGACACAGGGTGGAGGTTAGCGGCTAGCACCACATTATCATAGAGCGACACAGGGAGGAGGTTAGCGGCTAACGGTTAGCACCACATTATCATAGAGAGACACAGGGTGGAGGTTAGCGGCTAACGGTTAGCACCACATTATCATAGAGAGACACAGGGTGGAGGTTAGCGGCTAATGGTTAGCACCACATTACCATAGAGAGACACAGGGTGGAGGTTAGCGGTTAGCACCACATTACCATAGAGAGACACAGGGTGGAGGTTAGCGGCTAACGGTTAGCACCACATTATCATAGAGAGACACAGGGTGGAGGTTAGCGGTTAGCACCACATTACCATAGAGAGACACAGGGTGGAGGTTAGCGGCTAATGGTTAGCACCACATTATCATAGAGAGACACAGGGTGGAGGTTAGCGGCTAATGGTTAGCACCACATTATCATAGAGAGACACAGGGTGGAGGTTAGCGGTTAGCACCACATTACCATAGAGAGACACAGGTTGGAGGTTAGCGGCTAATGGTTAGCACCACATTATCATAGAGAGACACAGGGTGGGGGTTAGCGGCTAGCGGTTAGCACCACATTATCAATAGAGAGACACTGGGTGGAGGTTATCGGCTAGCGGTTAGCACCACATTATCATAGCGAGACACAGGGTGGAGGTTAGCGGCTAGCGGTTAGCATAACATTATCACAGAGAGATACACGGTGGAGGTTAGCGGCTAATGGTTAGCACCACATTATCATAGAGAGACACAGGGTGGAGGTTAGCGGTTAGCACTACATTACCATAGAGAGACACAGGTTGGAGGTTAGCGGCTAATGGTTAGCACCACATTATCATAGAGAGACACAGGGTGGGGGTTAGCGGCTAGCGGTTAGCACCACATTATCAATAGAGAGACACTGGGTGGAGGTTATCGGCTAGCGGTTAGCACCACATTATCATAGCGAGACACAGGGTGGAGGTTAGCGGCTAGCGGTTAGCATAACATTATCACAGAGAGATACACGGTGGAGGTTAGCGGCTAATGGTTAGCATGGGGACCTGTGTTTCTCTCTAGACCAGGAGGCTACTACTAACTACTAACTACCAACTAGTAACTAGTAACTAGTAACTAGTAACGACTAATTACTAATTACTAACGACTAACGACTAACGACTAACGACTACTACTAACTACTAACTGCTAACTAGTAACTACTGCAAACTAACTACTAGCTACGTTTACTAACTTGTAACGACTAGCTACTAACTAGTAACTTCTAACTACTAACTTCTAACTACTAGCTACTAACTACTAACTTCTAACTACTAACTACTAACTACTAACGACTAGCTACTAACTACTAACTTCTAACTACTAACTACTAGCTACTAACTACTAGCTACTAACTAGTAACTACACCTCCAGCCTTTATCCTGTTCTCCATACATTATTAATCAGGACCATAAAAAGCCACCACGTCATTGTGTTGTTTTATATGAACCTTCCACATAGATACACTTCCCTTCCACATAGATACATTTCCCTTCCACATAGATACACTTCCCTTCCCTTCCACATAGATACACTTCCCTTCCACATAGATACACTTCCCTTCCACATAGATACACTTCACTTCCCTTCCACATAGATACACTTCCCTTCCACATAGATACACTTCCTTCCACATAGATACATTTCCCTTCCACATAGATACACTTCCCTTCCCTTCCACATAGATACACTTCCCTTCCACATAGATACACTTCCCTTCCACATAGATACACTTCACTTCCCTTCCACATAGATACACTTCCCTTCCACATAGATACACTTCCCTTCCCTTCCATATAGATACACTTCCCTTCCCTTCCACACAGATACACTTCCCTTCCACATAGATACACTTCCCTTCCACATAGATACACTTCCCTTCCACATAGATACACTTCCCTTCCCTTCCTCATAGATACACTTCCCTTCCCTTCCACATAGATAAACTTCCCTTCCCCATAGATACACTTCCCTTCCACATAGATACACTTCCTTCCCTTCCTCATAGATACACTTCCCTTCCACATAGATACACTTCCCTTCCCTTCCACATATATACACTTCCCTTCCACATAGATACACTTCCCTTCCCTTCCACATAGATACCCTTCCCTTCCCTTCCACATAGATACACTTCCCTTCCACATAGATACACTTCCCTTCCCTTCCCTTCAACATAGATACACTTCCCTTCCACATAGATACACTTCCCTTCCTCATAGATACACTTCCCTTCCCTTCCACATAGATACACTTCCCTTCCTTCCTCATAGATACACTTCCCTTCCACATAGATACACTTCCCTTCAGTTCCTCATAGATACACTTCCATTCCACATAGATACACTTCCCTTCCCTTCCACATAGATACACTTCCATTCCCTTCCACATAGATACACTTCCCTTCCCTTCCACATAGATACACTTCCCTTCCACATAGATACACTTCCCTTCCACATTGATACACTTCCCTTCCCTTCCTCATAGATACACTTCCCTTCCACATTGATACACTTTCTTTCCCTTCCTCATAGATACACTTCCCTTCCACATAGATACACTTCCCTTCCCTTCCACATAGATACACTTCCCTTCCCTTCCACATAGATACACTTCCCTTCCGTTCCTCATAGATACACTTCCCTTCCACATAGATGCACTTCCCTTCCCTTCCTCATAGATACACTTCCCTTCCCCATAGATACACTTCCCTTCCCTTCCCCATAGATACAGTTCCCTTCCCTTCCACATAGATACACTTCCCATCCACATAGATACACTTCCCTTCCACATAGATACACTTCCCTTCCCTTCCACATAGATACACTTCCCTTCCCTTCCACATAGATACACTTCCCTTCCCTTCCACATAGATACACTTCCCATCCACATAGATACACTTCCCATCCACATAGATACACTACCCTTCCCTTCCACATAGATACACTTCCCATCCACATAGATACACTTCCCTTCCACATAGATACACTTCCCTTCCACATAGATACACTTCCCTTCCCTTCCAAATAGATACACTTCCCTTCCCTTCCACATAGATACACTTTCCTTCAACATAGATACACTTCCCTTCCACATAGATACACTTCCCTTACCTTCCTCATAGATAAACTTCCCTTCCCTTCCACATAGATACACTTCCCTTCCCTTCCACATAGATACACTTCCCTTCCTCATAGATACACTTCCCTTCCACATAGATACACTTCCCTTCCCTTCCACATAGATACATTTCCCTTCCACATAGATACATTTCCCTTCCCTTCCACATAGATACACTTCCCTTCCCTTCCACATAGATACACTTCCCTTCCCTTCCACATAGATACACTTCCCTTCCACATAGATACACTTCCCTTCCCTTCCACATAGATACACTTCCCTTCCCTTCCAAATGAACCAGACCTGACATACAAGAGAGTGGATGAAACCTTAGGCCTGTGGTAGAGTCATCATACAAGAGAGTGGATGAAACCTGAGGAAAGGCCTGTGGTAGAGTCATCATACACATTGTGTTCTTACCTGCCACTCGAGCACCAACATGATCACAGAGAGTTCAGACACACACCTCAGATTGGAGACAAACATTATCCTTCCCAGGTCCCCCGATTTATACTGGGGTGTGTTCCAAATGAGACCCTATTCCGTGTTTAGTGCACTTCTTTTGACCAGGGGGCCATAGGGTGCCATTTGGGACCTAGACCCAGTGTTCTCAGTCCAGATGTCTCTCAACCAACAACTTGAATACAGACACACATGGGGACATTTACATTATATGACAATCTTACCCAGACATGAGCTGCAACAGTATCCTCCTGATCTCCTGACATACCGCCAGTGTTCTCCTCATTGTCCCCAAGACCAAAACTAATTAAAGTCAACACACTGTGTTGTACACACAGTATTAACACACAGTATTAACACACAGTATTAACACACAGTATTAACACACAGTATTAACACACAGTATTAACACAGTATTGTACACACAGTATTAACACACAGTATTAACACACAGTATTGTACACACAGTATTAACACACAGTATTAACACACAGTATTAACACACAGTATTGTACACACAGTATTAACACACAGTATTAACACACAGTATTGTACACACTGTATTAACACACAGTATTGTACACACAGTATTAACACACAGTATTAACACACAGTATTAACACACAGTATTAACACACAGTATTAACACACAGTATTGTACACACAGTATTGTACACACAGTATTAACACACAATATTAACACACAGTATTGTACACACAGTATTGTACACACAGTATTGTACACACAGTATTAACACACAGTAGTGTACACACAGTATTGTACACACAGTATTAACACACAGTATTAACACACAGTATTGTACACACAGTATTAACACACAGTGTTAACACACAGTATTAACACACAGTATTGTACAAACAGTCTTGTACACACAGTATTGTACACACAGTATTAACACACAGTATTGTACACACAGTATTGTACACACAGTATTGTACACACAGTATTAACACACAGTATTAACACACAGTATTGTACACACAGTATTAACACACAGTATTGTACACACTGTATGAACACACAGTATTAACACACAGTATTAACACACAGTATTGTACACACAGTATTAACACACAGTGTTAACACACAGTATTAACACACAGTATTAACACACAGTATTAACACACAGTATGAACACACAGTATTAACACACAGTGTTAACACACAGTATTAACACTCAGTATTGTACACACAGTATTAACACACAGTATTAACACACAGTAGAATGAGCAGGTGTCCTTAATGTTTTGCTCGGTGTATAAAGCCATGGTGACATAGAACGCCTTCCCAACGCAAATCACCGAAACGATCAGCAGAAAAAGCTGTTATTAAGCTGACATAAATAACTTGTATGTCTAAATAATGTCATATGGTTTTCCTGAGTGGTTTGTCAACACAGGGTTTTTCCCCTAGCTGACATAAATAACTTGTATGTCTAAATAATGTCATATGGTTTTCCTGAGTGGTTTGTCAGCACAGGGCCCATTCCCCCAGCTGACATAAATAACTTGTATGTCTAAATAATGTCATATGGTTTTCCTGAGTGGTTTGTCAGCACAGGGCCCATTCCCCCAGCTGACATAACTTGTAGATTTTAAATATGTAGTTCTGTCCTTCTGGTATTTTATAGTTCTGTCTTACATCATGTTTAATGTATTGTGTGCAGCCAAACGGTACACAGCGTAACCTTCACTGTGTCCTGCATGGTGTTGACAACACCAGGGTTAGAGGTCGTAGTCCTGTATTGGCTTGACAACACCAGGGTTAGAGGTCGTAGTCCTGTATTGGCTTGACATCAGCAGGGTTAGAGGTCGTAGTCCTACATGGTACTGACAACACCAGGGTTAGAGGTCGTAGTCCTGCATGGTACTGACAACACCAGGGTTAGAGGTCGTAGTCCTACATGGTAATGACAACACCAGGGTTAGAGGTCGTAGTCCTACATGGTGTTGACAACACCAGGGTTAGAGGTCGTAGTCCTGCATGGTTCTGACAACACCAGGGTTAGAGGTCGTAGTCCTACATGGTACTGACAACACCAGGGTTAGAGGTCGTAGTCCTACATGGTGTTGACAACACCAGGGTTAGAGGTCGTAGTCCTGCATGGTTCTGACAACACCAGGGTTAGAGGTTGAAGTCCTACATGGTGTTGACAACACCAGGGTTAGAGGTCGTAGTCCTGCATGGTTCTGACAACACCAGGGTTAGAGGTTGAAGTCCTGCATGGTACTGACAACACCAGGGTTAAAGGTCGTAGTCCTACATGGTACTGACTACACCAGGGTTAAAGGTTGAAGTCCTACATGGTACTGACAACACCAGGGTTAGAGGTCGTAGTCCTGCATGGTTCTGACAACACCAGGGTTAGAGGTTGAAGTCCTACATGGTGTTGACAACACCAGGGTTAGAGGTCGTAGTCCTGCATGGTTCTGACAACACCAGGGTTAGAGGTTGAAGTCCTGCATGGTACTGACAACACCAGGGTTAAAGGTCGTAGTCCTACATGGTACTGACTACACCAGGGTTAAAGGTTGAAGTCCTACATGGTACTGACAACACCAGGGTTAGAGGTCGTAGTCCTACATGGTGTTGACAACACCAGGGTTAGAGGTCGTAGTCCTGCATGGTACTGACAACACCAGGGTTAGAGGTCGTAGTCCTGCATGGTACTGCCAACACCAGGGTTAGAGGTCGTAGTCCTGCATGGTACTGACAACACCAGGGTTAAAGGTTGAAGTCCTACATGGTACTGACAACACCTGGGTTAGAGGTCGTAGTCCTGCATGGTACTGACAACACCAGGGTTAGAGGTCGTAGTTCTGCATGGTCTTGACAACACCAGGGTTAGAGGTCGTAGTCCTACATGGTACTGACAACACCAGGGTTAGAGGTCGTAGTCCTACATGGTGATGACAACACCAGGGTTAGAGGTCGTAGACCTACATGGTACTGACAACACCAGGGTTAGAGGTCGTAGTCCTGCATGGTACTGCCAACACCAGGGTTAGAGGTCGTAGTCCTGCATGGTACTGACAACACCAGGGTTAAAGGTTGAAGTCCTACATGGTACTGACAACACCTGGGTTAGAGGTCGTAGTCCTGCATGGTACTGACAACACCAGGGTTAGAGGTCGTAGTTCTGCATGGTCTTGACAACACCAGGGTTAGAGGTCGTAGTCCTACATGGTACTGACAACACCAGGGTTAGAGGTCGTAGTCCTACATGGTGATGACAACACCAGGGTTAGAGGTCGTAGACCTACATGGTACTGACAACACCAGGGTTAGAGGTTGAAGTCCTACATGGTGATGACAACACCAGGGTTAGAGGTCGTAGTCCTACATGGTCTTGACAACACCAGGGTTAGAGGTCGTAGTCCTGCATGGTACTGACAACACCAGGGTTAGAGGTCGTAGTCCTACATGGTACTGACAACACCAGGGTTAGAGGTCGTAGTCCTACATGGTGATGACAACACCAGGGTTAGAGGTCGTAGTCCTACATGGTGATGACAACACCAGGGTTAGAGGTCGTAGTCCTACATGGTACTGACAACACCAGGGTTAGAGGTCGTAGTCCTACATGGTACTGACAACAACAGGGTTAGAGGTCGTAGGCCTACATGGTGATGACAACACCAGGGTTAGAGGTCGTAGTCCTACATGGTACTGACAACACCAGGGTTAGAGGTCGTAGTCCTACATGGTACTGACAACAACAGGGTTAAAGGTTGAAGTCCTGCGTGGCTTTAATTTACTGAATATATTGCTTTGGGGAAGAAAATAAAAAAGATTGCATTTTGACCTAAATTATTTTATCATGTTCTGTTGACCAGCCGTTTATATCACAATAATCTCTCATCTTAACCCAGCGTTTCCCCAAACTCAGTCCTGGGGACCCTAAGGGGAGGACAGTTAGGTTTCTGCTCTACCACTACACACCTGATTCTAATAATCAACTCATTATCAAGCTTTGATTATTGATATCAGCTGTGTAGCGCTAGAGCAGAAACCAAAAGGACAGATGAAACACTGTTCATTTACCTCGTCTCATTGTGCAGTGTTATGCTATATGGGTCCTGGTCAAACAGTCATTTCACGATGTAGGGAATAAGGTGCTATTTGGGACAGAATGTGCAGTGTTATGCTATATGGGTCCTGGTCAAACAGTCATTTCACGATGTAGGGAATAAGGTGCTATTTGGGACAGAATGTGCAGTGTTATGCTATATGGGTCCTGGTCAAACAGTCATTTCACGATGTAGGGAATAAGGTGCTATTTGGGATGCAGACAGAATGTGCAGTGACACGGCGGGAACAGCTCCCCCCGGGGAGAGAGACCGTCTCTTCCTGTTTGTTCACGTCTGTTTCCTGGACTCATTGTCAGAAGCCACATCACACTGTGGATCGGTGTCCTGAAGCTGTAACTGTCTACCTCAGTCTCTGTGTCCATCCCAAATGGCACCCTATATCCCTTCATAGTGCACTACAGGACACTATACACCCATACGGCTCTGGTCAAAAGTAGCGCACTATGTAGGGAATAGGGTGCCATTTTGGTTCCAACAGCCACTGTTTAAGCCTTACTCCCATAGGGTCGTTTCTCCTCTCTGCGGCCGTTAGTTAGCTGAAAGCAGAAAGAAAGTTTCCCTTCGTCTGTCTGATCCGCATCCCAAATTGCAACCTATTCTCCTATCTAGTGCACTACTTTAGACCAGGACCCATAGGCACTACGTAGGGAGAAGGGTTGTCCTTTTAGGATGCAGACACTGTCTTCCCTCCGTGCCTATTTAGCATCTCTTTGTTTGTTTCCCTTTTCATCGGTTCATTTTCTCGCCGATTGATGCGGCTCTCTTGTTAACTTTTGTGTGTCCGTTTTCATTGTCATCGGGGGAGTGTTCAAAGCTTACCGGGCGCCGGCGTTTCGCCCAATCAGACACGGGCACATTGTTAGCGGGCCTCTAATCGTCTTTGTTGGCCCCTTCTTCGTGGGTTCAGAGAGCGGGCTGTGTCCCACTCAAAGAAAGAAAGGGAGGCAGGGAGAGAGAGAGAGAGAGAGAGAGAGAGAGAGAGAGGGATAGAGAGAAAGCGGGATAGAGAGAGAGAGGGATAGAGAGAGAGGGAGAGAGAGAGGGATAGAGAGAGAGAGAGAGAGAGAGAGAGAGAGAGAGAGAGACAGAGACAGAGAGAGAGAGGGATAGAGAGAGAGAGGGATAGAGAGAGAGAGGGAGAGAGAGAGGGAGAGAGAGAGAGAGAGAGAGAGAGAGAGAGAGAGACAGAGAGAGAGAGAGAGAGAGAGAGAGACAGAGACAGAGACATAGAGAGAGAGAGGGATAGAGAGAGAGAGAGAGAGAGAGAGAGAGAGAGAGAGAGAGAGAGAGAGAGAGAGAGAGAGAGAGAGAGAGAGAGAGGGAGAGAGAGAGAGAGAGACAGAGAGACAGAGAGATCAAAGGAGAGACACACTTTGATCTCACTGAAAGTAATCAGCTCTTTAAACATGTCATACCCCTAAGTCTTGTCCGGGACGATACTCTGGACAGTTGCCAGGAAACAACAAATAGCTGCAAACAAATAGCTGCATTAACAATTTGTTTGTTGTGCTTGGCTTTGGTCATAATGTTCTGTTGTCATCTGCAGTGACTCTGAACAAAGGGACAAGTCTCATCAGTTCATTTGGTTGTCTATTGTCATGGTCGGATGGATGAAATGAGGGATGAATCATTTTCCCCAGGCTTACCTTGGGACGAGCATTGTCATCCATCCGACAATGTCCTGGCTGGATGTTTGGCAAACGGTGGCCAAAATGTCAACCTCTCTTCAAAACTACATCTCCCATGATCCCACAAGACAATGGGCAGCCATCTTGGACACACCTGACACTAAATGCGTCAATCAAATCAAAATCACAACAGACTTTAGAGTAAAACAATGAAATTAGGAAGTAAATCGGGCCTGTCAGCAGTGGGACACATAGTGAGAATGCAGCCTCCCTCCCTCCCTCCCTCCCTCCCTCCCTCCCTCCCTCCCTCCCTCCCTCCCCTCCCTCCCTCCCTCCCTCCCTCCCTCCCTCCCTCCCTCCCTCCCTCCCTCCCTCCCTCCACTGTCAGCAGTGGGACACATAGTGGGAATGCAGCCTTCCTCCCTCCCTCCCTCCCTCCCTCCCTCCCTCCCTCCCTCCCTCCCTCCCTCCCTCCCTCCCTCCCTCCCTCCCTCCCTCCCTCCCTCCCTCCCTCCCCCCCTCCCTCCACTGTCAGCAGTGGGACACATAGTGGGAATGCAGCCTTCCTTCCTTCCTTCCTTCCTTCCTTACCATTACCATAGACACATTACCATTACATAGACATATTACCATTACCATAGACACATCACCATTAACATAGAGACATTACCATTACATAGACATACAGTGGGGTAAAAAAGTATTTAGTCAGCCACCAATTATGCAAGTTCTCCCACTTAAAAAGATGAGAGAGGCCTGTAATTTTCATCATAGGTACACTTCAAATATGACAGACAAAATGAGAAGAAAAAAAATCCTGAAAATCACATTGTCGTATTTTTTATGAATTTATTTGCAAATTATGGTGGAAAATAAGTATTTGGTCAATAACAAAAGTTTATCTCAATACTTTGTTATATATCCTTTGTTGGCAATGACAGAGGTCAAACGTTTTCTGTAAGTCTTCACAAGGTTTTCACACACTGTTGCTGGTATTTTGGCTCATTCCTCCATGCATATCTCCTCTAGAGCAGTGATGTTTTGGGGCTGTTGCTGGGCAACATGGACTTTCAACTCCCTCCAAAGATTTTCTATGGGGTTGAGATCTGGAGACTGGCTAGGCCACTCCAGGACCTTGAAATGCTTCTTACGAAGCCACTCCTTCGTTGCCCAGGCGGTGTGTTTGGGATCATTGTCATGCTGAAAGACCCAGCCACGTTTCATCTTCAATGCCCTTGCTGATGGAAGGAGGTTTTCACTCAAAATCTCACGATACATGGCCCCATTCATTTCTTTCCTTTACACGGATCACTCGTCCTGGTCCCTTTGCAGAAAAACAGCCCCAAAGAATGATGTTTCCACCCCCATGATTCACAGTAGGTATGGTGTTCTTTGGATGCAACTTTGTCCTCCAAACATGACGAGTTGAGTTTTTACCAAAAAGTTATATTTTGGTTTCATCTGACCAAATGACATTCTCCCAATCTTCTTCTGGATCATCCAAATGCTCTCTAGCAAACTTCAGACGGGCCTGGACATGTACTGGCTTAAGCAGTCTGGCACTGCAGGATTTGAGTCCCTGGCGGCGTAGTGTGTTACTGATGGTAGACTTTGTTACTTTGGTCCCAGCTCTCTGCAGGTCATTCACTAGGTCCCCCGTTTGGTTCTGGGATTTTTGCTCACCGTTCTTGTGATCATTTTGACCCCACGGGGTGAGATCTTGCGTGGAGCCCCAGATCGAGGGAGATTATCAGTGGTCTTGTATGTCTTCCATTTCCTAATAATTGCTCCCACAGTTGATTTCTTCAAACCAAGCTGCTTACCTATTGCAGATTCAGTCTTCCCAGCCTGGTGCAGGTCTACAATTTTTTTTCTGGTATCCTTTGACAGCTCTTTTGACAGCTCTTTGGTCATGGCATAGTGGAGTTTGAGTGTGACTGTTTGAGGTTGTGGACAGGTGTCTTTTATACTGATAACAAGTTCAAACAGGTGCCATTAATACAGGTAACGAGTGGAGGACAGAGGAGCCTCTTAAAGAAGAAGTTACAGGTCTGTGAGAGCCAGAAATCTTGCTTGTTTGTAGGTGACCAAATACTTATTTTCCACCATAATTTGTAAATAAATTCATTAAAAATCCTACAATGTGATTTTCTGTATTTTTCTTCTCATTTTGTCTGTCATAGTTGAAGTGTATCTATGATGAACATTACAGGCCTCTCTCATCTTTTTAAGTGGGAGAACTTGCACAATTGGTGGCTGACTAAATACTTTTTTGCCCCACTGTATTACCATTATCATAGACACATTGTCGTTATCATAGACACATCACCATTACCATAGACACATTACCATTACATAGACACATTACCATTATCATAGACACATGACCACATTACCATAGCCACATTACCATTACCATAGACACATTACCATTACATATACACATTACCATTCCCATAGACACATTACCACATGACCATAGACACATTACCATTATCATAGACAAATTACCATTGCCATAGACACGTTACCATTAGCATAGACGCATTGCCATTATCATAGACACATGACCACATTACCATAGCCACATTACCATTACCATAGACACATTACCATTACCATAGACACATTGCCATTACCATAGACACATTACCATTACCATAGACGCATTACCATAGACACATGACCACATTACCATAGCCACGTTACCATTACCATAGACACATTACCATTACCATAGACACGTTACCATTACCATATACACATTACCATTACCATAGACACGTTACCATTATCATAGACGCATTACCATTACCATAGACACATTACCATTACCATAGACACATTACCATTACCATAGCCACATTACCATTACCATAGACACATTACCATTACCATTATCATAGACGCATTACCATTACCATATACGCATTACCATTACCATCGACACATTACCATTATCATAGACACATTACTGCATTACCATAGACGCATTACCATTACCATAGACACATTACCATTACATAGACACATTACCATTACCATAGACACATTACCACATTACCATAGACACATTACCATAGTCTCCTTCCTCCATGTCTGTCTCTTGTTTACCTTTGAATATGACAGCTAACCCACCAGCACTAATTTAGCTAAGGGGTACGTCTGTCTGGCACGCATACGGCCTCACGGCGTCAACGAATCAGATAGGAGCGTTCAAACTAGATGAGGCACCGCCCCCCTAATTTATATTCAATCATCATAGTAAAGCAACACTGGACTGTGTTGCAAATCTCCCGGTTTCTATAGGTCCTGTACGCATTCTAAAACATGTTGCTCATCGTCCTGGTACAACTTCCACTTCCTGGTAACCCTGCTCTTAACATGGACTAAAGTGACATTGTAAATCTCCTGGTTTCTATAGGTCCTGTACGCATTCTAAAACATGTTGCTCATCGTCCTGGTACAACTTCCACTTCCTGGTAACCCTGCTCTTAACATGGACTAAAGTGACATTGTAAATCTCCCGGTTTCTATAGGTCCTGTACGCATTCTAAAACATGTTGCTCATCGTCCTGGTACAACTTCCACTTCCTGGTAACCCTGCTCTTAACATGGACTAAAGTGACATTGTAAATCTCCCGGTTTCTATAGGTCCTGTACGCATTCTAAAACATGTTGCTCATCGTCCTGGTACAACTTCCACTTCCTGGTAACCCTGCTCTTAACATGGACTAAAGTGACATTGTAAATCTCCCGGTTTCTATAGGTCCTGTACGCATTCTAAAACATGTTGCTCATCGTCCTGGTACAACTTCCACTTCCTGGTAACCCTGCTCTTAACATGGACTAAAGTGACATTGTAAATCTCCCGGATTCTATACGTCCTGTACGCGTTCTAAAACATGTTGCTCATCGTATCCGTTGCATCCTGGTACATACTTCCACTTCCTGGTAACCCTGCTCTTAACATTGACTAAAGTGACATTGTGATTGGTTTAGATCTGTTAAAGACGGCAGGGCTAATTGATCCAGGAGCATATTAGATCAATATTGTCACTTCAGCCCGGACAAGGAGAAGGAGAAGAGAGAGGCTTCTGTGTTCCAAATGGTACCCTGTTCCCTATATAGTGCACTCTGTTTTGACAAGAGCCCTCAAAAAGTAGTGCGCTGAATGGGGAGAATAGAGTGCCATTTGGGACTCGGAGAAGGAGGCAGGAGAAGAGAGAGGCTGTTGTATTCCAAATGGTACGCTGTTCCCTATATAGTACACTCCGTTTTGACAAGAGCCCTCAAAAAGTAGTGCGCTGAAAAGGGGGAATAGAGTGGCATTTGGGACTCGGAGAAGGAGGCAGGAGAAGAGAGAGGCTGTTGTATTCCAAATGGTACGCTGTTCCCTATATAGTACACTCCGTTTTGACAAGAGCCCTCAAAAAGTAGTGCGCTGAAAAGGGGGAATAGAGTGGCATTTGGGACTCGGGAGAAGGAGGCAGGAGAAGAGAGAGGCTGTCGTGTTCCAAATGGTACCCTGTTCCCTATATAGTGCACTCTGTTTTGACAAGAGCCCTCAGAAAGTAGTGCTCGGAATAGGGGGAATAGAGTGGCATTTGGGACTCGGGAGAAGGAGGCAGCAGAAGAGAGAGGTTGTCATGTTCCAAATGGTACGCTGTTCCCTATATAGTGCATTCTGTTTTGACAAGAGCCCTCAGAAAGTAGTGCTCTGAATAGGGGGAATAGAGTGTCATTTGGGACTCGGAGAAGGAGACAGGAGAGGCTTCACCAGCTGGCTGGTATTTAGACGTTTAGTTGAAAGGTCATATTTTAATGCTCCACACTGTAATCAAAAAAGAATACAAAATAAATCTAGTTCAGGGTTTGTGGAACTCGGTCCTGAACCTCATGCTTCACGGCATTCCAACCGTCCTGCTACGCCCACCACAACGCGCCTGTCGACGTGTGTTTCGTCTGAACAGTTTTCCTCTCTTTTTATTACATTTATTATAACATATTATTATTATTATTCTATTAGAATGAACATACGAGACAAGTTGAGCAGTGACATCTTTTTGGGGGTAAAAGTTTTCTCAAGTCAGAGCTACTGTAAGGTGTTTCCACATCTACATTGTGTTAGATCAGGTAACACTTGGACCCAACAGTTGAGTAAACAACAACAACAACAACAACAACAACAACATCAACAACAACAACAACAACAACATCAACATCAACAACAACAACAACAACAACAACAACAACAACAACAACAACATCAACAACAACAACAACAACAACATCATCAACAACAACAACAACAACAACAACAAGGCAGTGAGACCAGTTACTTAATAATAATAATAATGAGTTAAAACAATTAGATTAGTGTGTATTTTTGTTACAGTGTGTGTTTACCTTTCTCCATCTCTCTCAATTCCATTTCATTTAACTAGGCAAGTCAATTTAAGAACAAATTCTTATTGACATTTTGTTTTATATATACAGTACATATATATATATATATATATTTTCACATTTATAACCAGGTAGGCTAGTTGAGAACACCTTTATTTAACCAGGTAGGCTAGTTGAGAACACCTTTATTTAACCAGGTAGGCTAGTGGAGAACACCTTTATTTAACCAGGTAGGCTAGTGGAGAACACCTTTATTTAACCAGGTAGGCTAGTTGAGAACACCTTTATTTAACCAGGTAGGCTAGTTGAGAACACCTTTATTTAACCAGGTAGGCTAGTTGAGAACACCTTTATTTAACCAGGTAGGCTAGTTGAGAACACCTTTATTTAACCAGGTAGGCTAGTGGAGAACACCTTTATTTAACCAGGTAGGCCAGTTGAGAACACCTTTATTTAACCAGGTAGGCTAGTTGAGAACACCTTTATTTAACCAGGTAGGCTAGTTGAGAACACCTTTATTTAACCAGGTAGGCTAGTTGAGAACACCTTTATTTAACCAGGTAGGCTAGTTGAGAACACCTTTATTTAACCAGGTAGGCTAGTTGAGAACACCTTTATTTAACCAGGTAGGCTAGTTGAGAACACCTTTATTTAACCAGGTAGGCTAGTGGAGAACACCTTTATTTAACCAGGTAGGCTAGTGGAGAACACCTTTATTTAACCAGGTAGGCTAGTGGAGAACACCTTTATTTAACCAGGTAGGCTAGTGGAGAACACCTTTATTTAACCAGGTAGGCTAGTTGAGAACACCTTTATTTAACCAGGTAGGCTAGTTGAGAACACCTTTTTTTAACCAGGTAGGCCAGTTGAGAACACCTTTATTTAACCAGGTAGGCTAGTTGAGAACACCTTTATTTAACCAGGTAGGCCAGTTGAGAACACCTTTATTTAACCAGGTAGGCTAGTTGAGAACACCTTTATTTAACCAGGTAGGCTAGTTGAGAACGCCTTTATTTAACCAGGTAGGCCAGTTGAGAACACCTTTATTTAACCAGGTAGGCTAGTTGAGAACACCTTTATTTAACCAGGTAGGCTAGTTGAGAACACCTTTATTTAACCAGGTAGGCTAGTGGAGAACACCTTTATTTAACCAGGTAGGCTAGTGGAGAACACCTTTATTTAACCAGGTAGGCTAGTGGAGAACACCTTTATTTAACCAGGTAGGCTAGTGGAGAACACCTTTATTTAACCAGGTAGGCTAGTTGAGAACACCTTTATTTAACCAGGTAGGCTAGTGGAGAACACCTTTATTTAACCAGGTAGGCTAGTTGAGAACACCTTTATTTAACCAGGTAGGCTAGTTGAGAACACCTTTATTTAACCAGGTAGGCTAGTTGAGAACACCTTTATTAACCAGGTAGGCTAGTTGAGAACACCTTTATTTAACCAGGTAGGCTAGTTGAGAACACCTTTATTTAACCAGGTAGGCCAGTTGAGAACACCTTTATTTAACCAGGTAGGCTAGTTGAGAACACCTTTATTTAACCAGGTAGGCTAGTTGAGAACACCTTTATTTAACCAGGTAGGCCAGTTGAGAACACCTTTATTTAACCAGGTAGGCCAGTTGAGAACACCTTTATTTAACCAGGTAGGCTAGTTGAGAACAACTTTATTTAACCAGGTAGGCTAGTTGAGAACACCTTTATTTATCCAGGTAGGCTAGTTGAGAACACCTTTATTTAACCAGGTAGGCTAGTTGAGAACACCTTTATTTAACCAGGTAGGCTAGTTGAGAACACCTTTATTTAACCAGGTAGGCTAGTTGAGAACACCTTTATTTAACCAGGTAGGCTAGTTGAGAACACCTTTATTTAACCAGGTAGGCTAGTTGAGAACACCTTTATTTAACCAGGTAGGCTAGTTGAGAACACCTTTATTTAACCAGGTAGGCTAGTTGAGAACACCTTTATTTAACCAGGTAGGCTAGTTCAGAACACCTTTATTTAACCAGGTAGGCTAGTTGAGAACACCTTTATTTAACCAGGTAGGCTAGTTGAGAACACCTTTATTTATCCAGGTAGGCTAGTGGAGAACACCTTTATTTAACCAGGTAGGCTAGTGGAGAACACCTTTATTTAACCAGGTAGGCTAGTTGAGAACACCTTTATTTAACCAGGTAGGCTAGTGGAGAACACCTTTATTTAACCAGGTAGGCTAGTTGAGAACACCTTTATTTAACCAGGTAGGCTAGTTGAGAACACCTTTATTTAACCAGGTAGGCTAGTTGAGAACACCTTTATTTAACCAGGTAGGCTAGTTGAGAACACATTTATTTAACCAGGTAGGCTAGTTGAGAACACCTTTATTTAACCAGGTAGGCTAGTTGAGAACACCTTTATTTAACCAGGTAGGCTAGTTGAGAACACCTTTATTTAACCAGGTAGGCTAGTTGAGAACACCTTTATTTAACCAGGTAGGCCAGTTGAGAACAC
>NW_022262623.1:110486-112986 GCF_002021735.2 Oncorhynchus kisutch | reverse complement strand
CTCTGTCATTCTAACCATGATGTTAATATCTCTATCATTCTAACCATGATGTTAATATCTCTGTCATTCTAACCATGATGTTAATATCTCTGTCAGTCTAACCATGATGTTACTATCTCTGTCAGTCTAACCATGATGTTACTATCTCTGTCATTCTAACCATGATGGTACTATCTCTGTCATTCTAACCATGATGTTAATATCTCTGTCATTCTAACCATGATGTTAATATCTCTGTCATTCTAACCATGATGTTACTATCTCTGTCAGTCTAACCATGATGTTACTATCTCTGTCATTCTAACCATGATGGTACTATCTCTGTCATTCTAACTATGATGTTAATATCTCTGTCATTCTAACCATGATGTTACTATCTCTGTCATTCTAACCATGATGTTAATATCTCTGTCATTCTAACCATGATGTTACTATCTCTGTCATTCTAACCATGATGTTAATATCTCTGTCATACTAACCATGATGTTAATATCTCTGTCATTCTAACCATGTTGTTAATATCTCTGTCATTCTAACCATGATGTTAATATCTCTGTCATTCTAACCATGATGTTAATATCTCTGTCATTCTAACCATGATGTTAATATCTCTGTCATTCTAACCATGATGTTACTATCTCTGTCATTCTAACCATGATGTTAATATCTCTGTCATTCTAACCATGATGTTAATATCTCTGTCATTCTAACCATGATGTTAATATCTCTGTCATTCTAACCATGATGTTACTATCTCTGTCATTCTAACCATGATGTTACTATCTCTGTCATTCTAACCATGATGTTACTATCTCTGTCAGTCTAACCATGATGTTACTATCTCTGTCATTCTAACCATGATGTTAATATCTCTGTCAGTCTAACCATGATGTTACTATCTCTGTCAGTCTAACCATGATGTTAATATCTCTGTCATTCCAACCATGATGTTACTATCTCTGTCATTCTAACCATGATGTTACTATCTCTGTCATTCTAACCATGATGTTACTATCTCTGTCATTCTAACCATGATGTTAATATCTCTGTCATTCTAACCATGATGTTAATATCTCTGTCATTCTAACCATGTTGTTAATATCTCTGTCATTCTAACAATGATGTTACTATCTCTGTCATTCTAACCATGATGTTAATATCTCTGTCATTCTAACCATGATGTTACTATCTCTGTCATTCTAACCATGATGTTAATATCTCTGTCATTCTAACCATGATGTTAATATCTCTGTCATTCTAACCATGTTGTTAATATCTCTGTCATTCTAACAATGATGTTACTATCTCTGTCATTCTAACCATGATGTTAATATCTCTGTCATTCTAACCATGATGTTACTATCTCTGTCATTCTAACCATGATGTTAATATCTCTGTCATTCTGATTTATAGTGTTTTTGAACCCCCCATTTTGTTTTTGTCAAAACTCCTCGACAAAATCAGAACTGAAAAACCTTCTGGGTCCATTGACAATGTGAGTTTGATTAAGTCCTCCCCCGCTCTCTCTGTTCCCTTCTCAACTCATGTGCTCAGCCCAGTCAATCTGTTCAATCTTTTAAAAACTAATTGATTCATTTGTCATAATTAATGTTTTTTTTGCATCAGATCCTCCAACTACAAATGCAGATAAATACTCTAATCTTCATCGCAAATTGGTTTAAAGATTGAGCCAACTAATTGAATACAGGCGTTATTTGACTGAGACATCAGAAAACAATGCCCTGATAATTTAGGAGCAGTGTTTATAGACTAGTGCAGACAGACAGGAAGGGATATATTATAGACTAGTGCAGACAGATAGGAAGTGATATATTATAGACTAATGCAGACAGATAGGAAGTGATATATTATAGACTAATGCAGACAGATAGGAAGTGATATATTATATACTAATGCAGACAGACAGGGAAGTGATATATTATAGACTAATGCAGACAGATAGGAAATGATATATTATAGACTAATGCAGACAGATAGGAAGTGATATATTATAGACTAATGCAGACAGATAGGAAGGGATATATTATAGACTAATGCAGACAGATAGGAAATGATATATTATAGACAAATGCAGACAGATAGGAAGGGATATATTATAGGCTAATGCAGACAGATAGGAAATTATATATTATAGACTAATGCAGACAGATATGAAGGGAAATAGTATAGGCTAATACAGACAGATATGAAAGGATATATTATATACTAATGCAGACAGATCGGAAGTGATATATTATAGACTAATGCAGACATATAGGAAGTGATATATTATAGACTAATGCAGACATATAGGAAGTGATATATTATAGGCTAATGCAGACAGATAGGAAGTGATATATTATAGGCTAATGCAGACAGATAGGAAGGGATATATTATAGACTAGTGCAGACAGACAGGAAGTGATATATTATAGACTAATGCAGACAGACAGGAAGGGATATCTGAAATCTGGAAGTGGATCGTTACTGTGTTGTACGC
>NW_022262623.1:102986-105486 GCF_002021735.2 Oncorhynchus kisutch | reverse complement strand
CCGAAGGACAGATTTCCACCGTTCTAATGTCCGTTGCTTGTGTTTGTTGGCCCAAGTCTCTTCTCCTTATTGGTGTCCTTTAGTAGTGGTTTCTTTGCAGCAATTCCACCATGGTACCATGAGGCTGGTAACTCTAATGAACTTATCCTCTGCAGCAGAGCTAATTCTGGGTCTTCCTTTCCTGTGGCGGTCCTCATGGGAGCCAGTTTCATCATCGCACTTGATGGGTTTTGTGACTGCACTTCTTGAAATGTTCCGTATTGACTGACCTTCATGTCTTAAAGTAATGATGGACTGTCGTTTCTCTTTGCTTATTTGAGCTGTTCTTGCCATAATATGGACTTGGTCATTTACCAAATAGGGCTCATCTGTATCTCACCCCTACCTTGTCACAACACAACTGATTAGCTCAGGCGCATTAAGTAGGAAAGAAACTCCACAAATTAACTTTTAAGAAGGCACATCTGTTAATTGACATGCATTCCAGGTGACTACCTCATTAAGCTGGTTGAGAGAATGCCGAGAGCGTGCAAAGCTGTCATCAAGGCAAAAAGTGGTTATTTGAAGAATCTAAAATCTGAAATATATTTTGATTTTGTTAAACACTTTTGTTGGTTACTACATGATTCCATATGTGTTATTTCATAGTTTTGTTCTACAGTGTAGAACATGTTCAAAATAAAGAAAACCTATTGAATGAGTAGATGTTCTGAACCTGGTACATTCATTTTAACAGGTTTTTGTTTTGGTGGACCGTATTAGTTGTTGTCATTGACATTTGTCAATAAAACTCGTGAATCCAACTGTTTATGTCAAGTTATTCTATATTCTCCTCGTAGCCCCTTGGTTGTCCTGCATAGAAGGTGGTAAAACACTCCATTGTGAGGATAAAAATAAGGGCTGGACATGTAGATGGATTAAAGTCTGATAAAAGAGAATATGATGATTCCTGGGGTCTCAGGACTAATGATTCCTGGGGTCTCAGGACTGATGATTCCTGGGGTCTCAGGACGGATTATTCCTGGGGTCTCAGTACTGACTATTCCTGGGGTCTCAGGACGGATTATTCCTGGGGTCTCAGGACGGATTATTCCTGGGGTCTCAGGACTGATGATTCCTGGGGTCTCAGGACTGATGATTCCTGGGGTCTCAGGACTGATGATTCCTGGGGTCTCAGGACTGATGATTCCTGGGGTCTCAGGACTGATGATTCCTGGGATCTCAGGACTGATGATTCCTGGGATCTCAGGACTGATGATTCCTGGGGTCTCAGGACTGATTATTCCGGGGGTCTCAGGACTGATTATTCCTGGGGTCTCAGGACGGATTATTCCTGGGGTCTCAGGTAGGGTTAAAGTCAAAGAAAGGCAAAAACCACAGAACTTGTTTTGCAAAACACGAGAATGACAAGGGCATGCAAATAAGCTGTAGCTGGGGGTGGAGTCAGTGTGTGTGTGTGTGTGTGTGTGTGTGTGTGTGTGTGTGTGTGTGTGTGTGTGTGTGTGAGCGTGTGTGTGGTGTGTGTGTGAGCGTGTGTGCGGTGTGTGAGCGTGTGTGTGGTGTGTGTGAGAACGTGGTGTGAGAACGTGTGTGCGGTGTGTGTGTGTGAGCGTGTGTGTGGTGTGTGTGAGAACGTGTGTGCGGTGTGTGTGTGAGAACGTGTGTGTGTGTGTGTGTGTGAGAACGTGTGTGCGGTGTGTGTGTGTGAGCGTGTGTGTGGTGTGTGTGTGAGAACGTGTGTATGTGTGTGTGGTGTGTGTGAGAGTGTGTGTGTGTGTGTGAGCGTGTGTCCGTGTCGGAGCTGAGATAAGTCAGTGTTAGTGGTTAGCCCTCACATGGTTTCAAGCCTATTCTTTCATTAGCCTCTCAGCAACACAGAGAGCTGTAAACCTTGTGTGTGGTGGGACTGTGAACTAATGAGATGGATAGACTATCACCAGCCCTGAGCTACAACTTTCAACTGTGTTGTGGTGTGTGTGTGTGTGTGTGTGTGTGTGTGTGTGTGTGTGTGTGTGTGTGTGTGTGTGTGTGTGTGTGTGTGTGTGTGTGTGTGTTTGTGTGTCTGAATACCTTATTTTCTCTTCCCAGAGCACACTGGCATCAAGATAATACACGAAAAGATCAAGTCTTAGACAACAAAGATTCAGCTGGAGGAAACAGACGTCTCATCTACGCGGAGGAGGAAGACTTCTCAGCTAAGCTGTTGATAAACAAATCCTACCATTTACAACAATTTAACATAAATGAAATGTAATTAACCCTGAATAAAAACTAGATATTACCATCTTAGAGGAGCAAACAGCTAAAACAGCTCTCTGATTCTCTCTACCTCTCTCTCCGTTTCTCTCTCTCTCTCTCTCTGTCTCTCTCTCTGTCCCTCTCTCTGTCTCTCTCGCTGTCTCTCTCTCTCTGTCTCTCTCTCTGTCCCTCTCTCTGTCTCTCTCTCTGTCTCTCTCTCTGTCTCTCTCTCTCTACCTCTCGTCTCCTCTCTGCTCTCTCT
>NW_022262623.1:91168-102886 GCF_002021735.2 Oncorhynchus kisutch | reverse complement strand
TCTGTCTCTCTACCTCTCTCTCTCTCTCTCTCTCTCTTCCTCTCTCTCGTCTCTCTCTCTGTCCCTCTCTCTGTCTCTCTCTCTGTCTCTCTCTCTCTTCTCGTCTCTCTCTCTCTTTCTCTCTCCTCATCCCCATCTCTCTGTCTCTATACCTCTCTCTCTCTCTCTCTCTCTCTCTCTCTCTGTCTCTCTCTCTCTTTCTTTCTCTCTCTCTCTCTCTCTCTCTCCCCATCTCTCTCTGTCTCTCTACCTCTCTTTCTCTCTCTCTCTCTCTCTCTCTCTCTCTCTCTCTCTCTCCCATCTCCACTATCTCTCTACCTCTCTCTCTCTCTCTCTCTCTCTCTCTCTTCTCTCTCTCTCTCTCCTCTTCTCTCTCTCTCTCTATCTCTTCTCTCTGTCTTCTCTTCTCTTCTACCTCTCTCTCTCTCTCTCCCTCTCTCTCTCTCTCTCTCCTCTGTTCTCTTCTCTCTCTCTCTCTCTCTCTCTCCTCTCTCTCTCTCTCCCCATCTCTCTCTCTCTCTCTCTCTCTTCTCTCTCTCTCTCTCTCTCTCCCCATCTCTCACTGTTCTCTCTCTCTCTCTCTCTCTCTCTCTCTCTCTCTCTCTCTCCGTTTCTCTCTCTCTCTCTCTCTCTCCCCATCTCTCACTGTCTCTCTACCTCTCTTTCTTTTCTCTCTCTCTTCTCTCTCTCTCTCTCTCTCTCTCTCTCTCTCTCTCTCTCTCTCTTCTCTCTCTCTCTTATACAAGCACAAAAGACACAGCTATTAGTAATAGCCTGTTTTATTCAGTCTCATGTTTTCCAGACAGATCTCATTGCACAAGCATTAGAGGACATGTTGGACATAAACGACTGTTAAACCCCCAGCTGTAAGTGATCTTTCTCTCTTTGGGAAATCTGTTGCAAAGTATTCCCACGTATAATAGTTTATTAGGTACACCCCATCTAGTACCGGGTCGGACCCCCCCCCTTTTGCCTCCAGAACAGCCTGAATTCTTAGGGGTAATCTACAAGGTGGCTTCCAACACTCTACTCAGCAAACTGGATGCAGTCTATCACAGTGCCATCCGTTTCGTCACTAAAGCACCTTATACCACCACCACTGCGACTTGTATGCTCTAGTCGGCTGGCCCTCGCTACATATTCGTCGCCAGACCCACTGGCTCCAGGTCATCTACAAGTCCATGCTAGGTAAAGCTCCGCCTTATCTCAGCTCACTGGTCACGATGGCAACACCCATCCGTAGCACGCGCTCCAGCAGGTGTATCTCACTGATCATCCCTAAAGCCAACACCTCATTTGGCCGCCTTTCCGTTCCAGTACTCTGCCTGCCTGTGACTGGAACGAAGTTGCAAAAACGCTGAAGTTGGGAGACTTTTATCTCCCGTCACAACTTGCAAACAGTCACTATCTGAGCAGCCTAAACCGATCGCTGCAGCATGTACATATCTATTGTAGATAGCACCACCCTTTTTCACCTACCGGCTCAACCCCATACTGTTTTATTATTTACTTTTCTGCCTCTTTTGCACACCAATATCCTCTACCTGTACATGACCAGACTGATCATTCCATCACACTCTCCAGTGTTTAATCTGCAAAATTGTAATGGTATTTGCCTACCTCCTCATGCCTTTTGACACATTGTATATCAGACTCCCCCTTTGGTTTCTACTGTGTTATTTGAACTTGGTGTTAATTGTTTACTCCAGTGTGTAACTCTGTGTTGTTGTATGCTCACACTGCTATGCTTTATCTTGGCCAGGTCGCAGTTGCAAATGAGAACTTGTTCTCAACTAGCCTACCTGGTTAAATAAAGTGTTCTCAACTAGCCTACCTGGTTAAATAAGGTGTTCTCAACTAGCCTACCTGGTTAAATAAGGTGTTCTCAACTAGCCTACCTGGTTAAATAAAGGTGTTCTCAACTAGCCTACCTGGTTAAATAAAGGTGTTCTCAACTAGCCTACCTGGTTAAATAAAGGTGTTCTCAACTAGCCTACCTGGTTAAATAAAGGTGTTCTCAACTAGCCTACCTGGTTAAATAAAGGTTTCTCAACTAGCCTACCTGGTTAAATAAAGGTGTTCTCAACTAGCCTACCTGGTTAAATAAAGGTGTTCTCAACTAGCCTACCTGGTTAAATAAAGGTGTTCCAACTAGCCTACCTGGTTAAATAAAGGTGTTCTCAACTAGCCTACCTGGTTAAATAAAGGTGTTCTCAACTAGCCTACCTGGTTAAATAAAGGTGTTCTCACTAGCCTACCTGGTTAAATAAAGGTGTTCTCCACTAGCCTACCTGGTTAAATAAAGGTGTTCTCCACTAGCCTACCTGGTTAAATAAAGGTGTTCTCAACTAGCCTACCTGGTTAAATAAAGGTGTTCTCAACTAGCCTACCTGGTTAAATAAAGGTGTTCTCCACTAGCCTACCTGGTTAAATAAAGGTGTTCTCAACTAGCCTACCTGGTTAAATAAAGGTGTTCTCAACTAGCCTACCTGGTTAAATAAAGGTGTTCTCAACTAGCCTACCTGGTTAAATAAAGGTGTTCTCAACTAGCCTACCTGGTTAAATAAAGGTGTTCTCAACTAGCCTACCTGGTTAAATAAAGGTGTTCTCAACTAGCCTACCTGGTTAAATAAAGGTGTTCTCAACTAGCCTACCTGGTTAAATAAAGGTGTTCTCCACTAGCCTACCTGGTTAAATAAAGGTGTTCTCAACTAGCCTACCTGGTTAAATAAAGGTGTTCTCAACTAGCCTACCTGGTTAAATAAAGGTGTTCTCAACTAGCCTACCTGGTTAAATAAAGGTGTTCTCAACTAGCCTACCTGGTTAAATAAAGGTGTTCTCAACTAGCCTACCTGGTTAAATAAAGGTGTTCTCAACTAGCCTACCTGGTTAAATAAAGGTGTTCTCAACTAGCCTACCTGGTTAAATAAAGGTGTTCTCAACTAGCCTACCTGGTTAAATAAAGGTGTTCTCAACTAGCCTACCTGGTTAAATAAAGGTGTTCTCAACTAGCCTACCTGGTTAAATAAAGGTGTTCTCAACTAGCCTACCTGGTTAAATAAAGGTGTTCTCAACTAGCCTACCTGGTTAAATAAAGGTGTTCTCAACTAGCCTACCTGGTTAAATAAAGGTGTTCTCAACTAGCCTACCTGGTTAAATAAAGGTGTTCTCAACTAGCCTACCTGGTTAAATAAAGGTGTTCTCAACTAGCCTACCTGGATAAATAAAGGTGTTCTCAACTAGCCTACCTGGTTAAATAAAGGTGAAATAAAAAAAATAAAAAAATAAAAGGTGTTGGAAACATTCCGCGGCGATGCTGGTCCAAGCTGACACGACGACACCATGCTGCAGATTGGACAACGGTCCGTTCATGCTGAGAACAGCCAGTTCCATCTCAACCCAAAGACGGACCAGGTCAGGGGACGGACCAGGTGTGGGGTCTGACCAGGTGTGGGGACTGACCAGGTGTGGGGACTGACCATGTGAGGGGACTGACCATGTGAGGGGACTGACCAGGTGTGGGACTGACCAGGTGTGGGGTCGGACCAGGTGTGGGGTCTGACCAGGTGTGGGACTGACCAGGTGTGGGAACTGACCAGGTGTGGGGACTGACCAGATGTGGGGACTGACCAGGTGACTGACGAGGTGTGGGGACTGACCAGATGTGACTGACCAGGGGACTGACCATGGGAGGATGACCAGGGGACTGACCAGGGGACTAACCAGGGGACTGACCAGGGACTGACCAGAGGACTGACCAGGGGACTGACCAGACTGACCAGAGGACTGACCAGGGGACTGACCAGGGGACTGACCATGGGACTGACCAGGGGGCTGACCAGGGGGCTGACCAGGCCACTGATGTAAACAGAACTCTCTGCCCTGTTCCATGTTGTTTTCCTCCTCAGTTGTCCAGTGTTGGTGATCGACCCACTGGAGCCTTGCTGATCGGAACCCGGTGTGGTCGTCTGCAGCAATAGAACCATCCGTGACAAGAACCGACAAGTCTGTCTGTTTGTGGCCCGGCCTGTTAGCTTGCAACGATTCTTCTTCTCTTTCTTCTTCTCTTTCTTCTTCTCTCGTCAACAAGCTGTTTTCGCCCACAAGACTGTCGCTGACTCGATATTTTTTTTGGGGGGGGGGGTTTGTCGCACCGTTTTCGGTAAACCGTTTCTGAGGTACTGGAACCAGCGTGCCTGGCACCGAGGATCCTACCACGCTGACATTTCACTCGTTTTGCCCATTTTAATTTTCAATCCAACAGTAACTGAATGTCTTGATGCCTGTCTGCTTGCTTTATATAGCACTGTCTTATCCTGAATGGGGTGGTGTACCTAATAAACTGTCCCGGTGAGTGTATGTGATCGGAGCGATCCATTATCCTGAATGGGGTGGTGTACCTAATAAACTGTCCCGGTGAGTGTATGTGATCGGAGCGATCCATTATCCTGAATGGGGGTGTGTACCTAATAAACTGTCGGTGAGTGTATGTGATCGGAGCGATCCATTATCCTGAATGGGGTGGTGTACCTAATAAACTGTCCGGTGAGTGTATGTGATCGGAGCGATCCATTATCCTGAATGGTGGTGTTACCTAATAAACGGTCCCGGTGAGTGTATGTGATCGGAGCGATCCATTATCCTGAATGGGTGGTGTACCTAATAAACGGTCCCGGTGAGTGTATGTGATCGGAGCGATCCATTATCCTGAATGGGGTGGTGTACCTAATAAACGGTCCGGTGAGTGTATGTGATCGGAGCGATCCATTATCCTGAATGGGGTGGTGTACCTAATAAACTGTCCCGGTGAGTGTATGTGATCGGAGCGATCCATTATCCTGAATGGGGTGGTGTACCTAATAAACTGTCCGGTGAGTGTAGGTGATCGGAGCGATCCATTATCCTGAATGGGGTGGTGTACCTAATAAACTGTCCGGTGAGTGTATGTGATCATATACAAATGTAGGTTTTGAAATAATTCTGTTAGTGAAATATGATATCTGTTCGGGCTTCTTACGGTCAATTTGCAGTCTACAAATGATTTGTAAGTATGTTCCCGGACCCCTGACCATCTGCTCTAGAAAACATCATCCCCCGGCTGAATCTAGTGGATGATTCCTTGCTCTATGGACTCTTATCAAAAGTAGTGAACGATATAGAGAATAGAGAGCCATTTGGGACTCAGCCAGAGACAGAGGGCTGGACGGTGCTGTCTGCTCACCAGGCTGTGATATAAAGCCAACCTTCAGAGAGACAGAGAGACAGAGGGACAGAGGTCTGGACGGTGCTGTCTGCTCACCAGGCTGTGATATAAAGCCAACCTTCAGAGAGACAGAGAGACAGAGGGACAGAGGTCTGGACGGTGCTGTCTGCTCACCAGGCCGTGATATAAAGCCAACCTTCAGAGAGACAGAGAGACAGAGAAACAGAGGGCCAGAGAGACGAGAGACAGAGAGACAGAGAGACAGAGGGCTGGACGGTGCTGTCTGCTCACCAGGCCGTGATATAAAGCCAACCTTCAGAGAGACAGAGAGACAGAGAGACAGAAAGAGACAGAGACAGAGAGAGATATGTGTCAACAGTAACCTTGGGAAAATCCTCTGCATTATTATTAACAGCAGACTCGTACATTTCCTCAATGAAAACAATGTACTGAGCAAATGTCAAATTGGCTTTTTACCAAATTACCGTACAACAGACCACGTATTCACCCTGCACACCCTAATTGACAATCAAACAAACCAAAACAAAGGCAAAGTCTTCTCATGCTTTGTTGATTTCAAAAAAGCCTTCGACTCAATCTGGCATGAGGGTCTGCTATACAAACTGATGGGGTAAAACATACGACATTATAAAATCCATGTACACAAACAACAAGTGTGCTGTTAAAATTGGCAAAAAACACACACATTTCTTCACACAGGGTCGTGGGGTTAGACAGGGATGCAGCTTAAGCTCCACCCTCTTCAACATATATATCAACGAATTGGCGAGGGCACTAGAAAAGTCTGCAGCACCCGGCCCCCCTGCTAGAATCCGAAGTCAAATGTCTGCTGTTTGCTGATGATCTGGTGCTTCTGTCACCAACCAAGGAGGGCCTACAGCAGCACCTAGATCTTATGCACAGATTCTGTCAGACCTGGGCCCTGACAGTAAATCTCAGTAAGACCAAAATAATGGTGTTCCAAAAAAGGTCCAGTCACCAGGACCACAAATACAAATTCCATCTAGACACTGTTGCCCTAGAGCACACAAAAAACTATACATACCTCGGCGTAAACATCAGCACCACAGGTAACTTCCACAAAGCTGTGAACGATCTGAGAGACAAGGCAAGAAGGGCATTCTATGCCATCAAAAGAAACATAAATTTCAACATACCAATTAGGATTTGGCAAAAATACTTGAATCAGTCATAGAGCCCATTGCCCTTTATGGTTGTGAGGTCTGGGGTCCGCTCACCAACCAAGACTTCACAAAATGGGACAAACACCAAATTGAGACTCTGCACGCAGAATTCTGCAAAAATATCCTCTGTGTACAACGTAGAACACCAAATAATGCATGCAGAGCAGAATTAGGCCGATACCCACTAATTATCAAAATCCAGAAAAGAGCTGTTAAATTCTACAACCACCTAAAAGGAAGCGATTCACAAACCTTCCATAACAAAGCCATCACCTACAGAGAGATGAACCTGGAGAAGAGTCCCCTAAGCAAGCTGGTCCTGGGGCTCTGTTCACAAACACAAACACACACTACAGAGCCCCAGGACAGCAGCACAATTAGACCCAACCAAATCATGAGAAAACAAAAAAGATAACTACTTAACACATTGGAAAGAATTAACAAAAAAACAGAGCAAACTAGAATGCTATTTGGCCCTACACAGAGAGTACACAGCGGCAGAATACCTGACCACTGTGACTGACCCAAATTAAGGAAAGCCTTGACTATGTACAGACTCAGTGAGCATAGCCTTGCTATTGAGAAAGGCCGCCGTAGGTAGACATGGCTCTCAAGAGAAGACAGGCTATGTGCTCACTGCCCACAAAATGAGGTGGAAACTGAGCTGCACTTCCTAACCTCCTGCCCAATGTATGACCATATTAGAGACATATTTCCCTCAGATTACACAGATCCACAAAGAATTCGAAAACAAATCAAATTTTGAAAAACTCCCATATCTACTGGGTGAAATTCCAGTGTGCCATCACAGCAGCAAGATTTGTGACCTGTTGCCATGAGAAAAGGGCAACCAGTGAAGAACAAACACCATTGTAAATACAACCCATATTTATGCTTATTTATTTTATCTTGTGTCCTTTAGCCATTTGTACATTGTTAGAACACTGTATATATATATAATATGACATTTGTAATGTCTTTACTGTTTTGAAACTTCTGTATGTGTAATGTTTACTGTTCATTTTTGTTGTTTTTCACTTTATATATTCACTTTGTATGTTGTCTACCTCACTTGCTTTGGCAATGTTAACACATGTTTCCCATGCCAATAAAGCCCTTGAATTGAATTGAATTGAATTGAGAGAGAGAGAGAGAGACAGAGAGACAGAGAGACAGAAAGAGACAGAGACAGAGACAGAGAGAGAGAGAGAGAGAGAGACAGAGGTCTGGACGGTGCTGTCTGCTCACCAGGCCGTGATATAAAGCCAACCTTCAGAGAGACAGAGGTCTGGACGGTGCTGTCTGCTCACCAGGCCGTGATATAAAGCCAACCTTCAGAGAGACAGAGGTCTGGACGGTGCTGTCTGCTCACCAGGCCGTGATATAAAGCCAACCTTCAGAGAGACAGAGGTCTGGACGGTGCTGTCTGCTCACCAGGCCGTGATATAAAGCCAACCTTCAGAGAGACAGAGGTCTGGACGGTGCTGTCTGCTCACCAGGCCGTGATATAAAGCCAACCTTCAGAGAGACAGAGGTCTGGACGGTGCTGTCTGCTCACCAGGCCGTGATATAAAGCCAACCTTCAGAGAGACAGAGGTCTGGACGGTGCTGTCTGCTCACCAGGCCGTGATATAAAGCCAACCTTCAGAGAGACAGAGAGACAGAGAGAGACAGATGTCTGGACGGTGCTGTCTGCTCACCAGGCCGTGATATAAAGCCAACCTTCAGAGAGACAGAGAGACAGAGAGAGACAGAGGTCTGGACGGTGCTGTCTGCTCACCAGGCCATGATATAAAGCCAACCTTCAGAGAGACAGAGAGCCAGAGGTCTGGACGGTGCTGTCTGCTCACCAGGCCATGATATAAAGCCAACCTTCAGAGAGACAGAGAGCCAGAGGTCTGGACGGTGCTGTCTGCTCACCAGGCCGTGATATAAAGCCAACCTTCAGAGAGACAGAGGTCTGGACGGTGCTGTCTGCTCACCAGGCCGTGATATAAAGCCAACCTTCCAACTCACTGGACCCTCTGTTTGCCGGACCAGACCACGTAGAAATATAATGTCCAGAGTCTCCAAACAGGGCCATGCTATTGGAAGCAGCATCCGGGACTGATCTGTAACAGTATTTCTACGTGGCATCCTGAGACTAACAGCCAATAGAGACCCAGTCCTGATCTGACTTTGTTACTGTTTTTAAAGTCTGTCCTAAACAACACATTGACCGTGTCCTAAAAACAGCCACCTATTCCCTAGAGAGTGCACCTGTTTTAAACATCTGTCCTAAACAACACATTGACCGTGTCCTAAAAACAGCCACCTATTCCCTAGAGATTGCACCTGTTATGACCAGAGCCCTACGTAGGGAAGAGAGTGTCCTTCAGAAGGAGACACCTGTTATGACCAGAGCCCTACGTAGGGAAGAGAGTGCACCTGTTATGACCAGAGCCCTACGTAGGGAAGAGAGTGTCCTTCAGAAGGAGACACCTGTTATGACCAGAGCCCTACGTAGGAAGAGAGTGCACCTGTTATGACCAGAGCCCTACGTAGGGAAGAGAGTGTCCTTCAGAAGGAGACACCTGTTATGACCAGAGCCCTACGTAGGGAAGAGAGTGCACCTGTTATGACCAGAGCCCTACGTAGGGAAGAGAGTGTCCTTCAGAAGGAGACACCTGTTATGACCAGAGCCCTACGTAGGGAAGAGAGTGCACCTGTTATGACCAGAGCCCTACGTAGGGAAGAGAGTGTCCTTCAGAAGGAGACACCTGTTATGACCAGAGCCCTACGTAGGGAAGAGAGTGTCCTTCAGAAGGAGACACCTGTTATGACCAGAGCCCTACGTAGGGAAGAGAGAGCACCTGTTATGACCAGAGCCCTACGTAGGGAAGAGAGTGCACCTGTTATGACCAGAGCCCTACGTAGGGAAGAGAGTGTCCTTCAGAAGGAGACACCTGTTATGACCAGAGCCCTACGTAGGGAAGAGAGTGCACCTGTTATGACCAGAGCCCTACGTAGGGAAGAGAGTGTCCTTCAGAAGGAGACACCTGTTATGACCAGAGCCCTACGTAGGGAAGAGAGTGCACCTGTTATGACCAGAGCCCTACGTAGGGAAGAGAGTGTCCTTCAGAAGGAGACACCTGTTATGACCAGAGCCCTACGTAGGGAAGAGAGTGTCCTTCAGAAGGAGACACCTGTTATGACCAGAGCCCTACGTAGGGAAGAGAGAGCACTGTTATGACCAGAGCCCTACGTAGGGAAGAGAGTGCACCTGTTATGACCAGAGCCCTACGTAGGGAAGAGAGAGTGACCTGTTATGACCAGAGCCCTACGTAGGGTAGAGAGTGCACCTGTTATGACCAGAGCCCTACGTAGGGTAGAGAGTGCACCTGTTATGACCACCAGAGCCCTACGTACAAGGTAGAGAGTGCACCTGTTATGACCAGAGCCCTACGTAGGGATAGAGAGTGCACCTGTTATGACCAGAGCCCTACGTAGGGAAGAGAGTGCACCTGTTAGACCATAGCACCTAGGGTATGAGAGAGACCCTATGACCAGAGCCCTCGTAGGTAGAGAGAGTGCACCTGTTATGACCAGAGCCCTACGTAGGTAGAGAGTGCACCTGTTATGACCAGAGCCCTACGTAGGGAAGAGAGAGCACCTGTTATGACCAGAGCCCTACGTAGGGAAGAGAGTGCACCTGTTATGACCAGAGCCCTACGTAGGGGTAGAGAGTGCACCTGTTATGACCAGAGCCCTACGTAGGGTAGAGAGTGCACCTGTTATGACCAGAGCCCTACGTAGGGAAGAGAGAGCACCTGTTATGACCAGAGCCCTACGTAGGGAAGAGAGTGTCCTTCAGAAGGAGACACCTGTTATGACCAGAGCCCTACGTAGGGAAGAGAGTGTCCTTCAGAAGGAGACACCTGTTATGACCAGAGCCCTACGTAGGGAAGAGAGTGTCCTTCAGAAGGAGACACCTGTTATGACCAGAGCCCTACGTAGGGAAGAGAGTGCACCTGTTATGACCAGAGCCCTACGTAGGGAAGAGAGCACCTGTTATGACCAGAGCCCTACGTAGAAGAGAGAGCACCTGTTATGACCAGAGCCCTACGTAGGGAAGAGAGAGCACCTGTTATGACCAGAGCCCTACGTAGGGAAGAGAGAGCACCTGTTATGACCAGAGCCCTACGTAGGGAAGAGAGAGCACCTGTTATGACCAGAGCCCTACGTAGGGAAGAGAGAGCACCTGTTATGACCAGAGCCCTACGTAGGGAAGAGAGTGCACCTGTTATGACCAGAGCCCTACGTAGGGAAGAGAGAGCACCTGTTATGACCAGAGCCCTACGTAGGGAAGAGAGTGCACCTGTTATGACCAGAGCCCTACGTAGGGAAGAGAGAGCACCTTATGACCAGAGCCCTACGTAGGGAAGAGAGTGCACCTGTTATGACCAGACCCTACGTAGGGAAGAGAGAGCACCTGTTATGACCAGAGCCCTACGTAGGGAAGAGAGTGCACCTGTTATGACCAGAGCCCTACGTAGGGAAGAGAGTGCACCTGTTATGACCAGAGCCCTACGTAGGGAAGAGAGAGCACCTGTTATGACCAGAGCCCTACGTAGGGAAAGAGAGAGCACCTGTTATGACCAGAGGCCTACGTAGGGGAGAGAGAACCTGTTATGACCAGAGCCCTACGTAGGGAAGAGAGTGCACCTGTTATGACCAGAGCCCTACGTAGGGTAGAGAGTGCACCTGTTATGACCAGAGCCCTACGTAGGGAAGAGAGTGCACCTGTTATGACCAGAGCCCTACGTAGGGAAGAGAGTGTCCTTCAGAAGGAGACACCTGTTATGACCAGAGCCCTACGTAGGGTAGAGAGAGTCCTTCAGAAGGAGACATTGTCGATGTGACAGCGGAGGAGCGAGTCAAAAAAAACAGAGCAGGAGAAGATGTCATTGTTTTACTGGAGATGATGAGTGTCTCAGGCTACACACACACAACACACACAACAAACACACAAACACACAAACAAAACACAAAATGTCAAAAGCCATGAAAACGTATTAAAATAAAACTATGATGACAAGTGTCTGTGTGTGTGTGTGTGTGTGTGTCTGTGTGGTCTGTGTGTGTGTGTGTGTCTGTGTGTGTGTGTGTGTGTGTGTGTGTATGTTTGAGCGTAGAAGTAGGAGAGTGTCAAGTCAGTCTGTCTGGTTCGCATCCCAAATGGCACCCTATTCTCTATTTAGGGCACCTACTGTTACCCGTAGGGATCTGGTTTTAAGTAGTGCACTAGATAGGGAATAGGCTGCCATTTGG
>NW_022262623.1:55000-90000 GCF_002021735.2 Oncorhynchus kisutch | reverse complement strand
TTACTATGGAGACCCGGGAGATCCCATGCAGATCACTTGTCATCAGTACCAGCACCGTATCTGTCTGACTGTGTTGCTATGGAGACCGGGGAGGCCCCTTGCAGAACACTTGTCAGCCGTACCAACACCGTATCTGTCTGACTGTGTTACTATGGAGACCGGGGAGGCCCCTTGCAGAACACGTGTCAGCCGTACCAACATCGTATCTGTCTGACTGTGTTACTATGGAGACCCGGGAGATCCCATGCAGATCACTTGTCATCAGTACCAACACCGTATCTGTCTGACTGTGTTGCTATGGAGACCGGGGAGGCCCCTTGCAGAACACTTGTCAGCCGTACCAACACCGTATCTGTCTGACTGTGTTACTATGGAGACCGGGGAGGCCCCTTGCAGAACACGTGTCAGCCGTACCAACATCGTATCTGTCTGACTGTGTTACTATGGAGACCGGGGAGACCCCATGCAGAACACTTGTCAGCCGTACCAACACCATATCTGTCTGACTGTGTTACTATGGAGACCGGGGAGGCCCCTTTACCAACGGCGTATCTGTCTGACTGTGTTACTATGGAGACCGGGGAGGCCCCTTGCAGAACACGTGTCAGCCGTACCAACATTGTATCTGTCTGACTGTGTTACTATGGAGACCGGGGAGACCCCTTGCAGAACACATGTCAGCCGTACCAACATCGTATCTGTCTGACTGTGTTACTATGGAGACTGGGGAGGCCCCTTGCAGAACACTTGTCAGCAGAACCAACATCGTATCTGTCTGACTGTGTTACTATGGAGACCGGGGAGGCCCCTTTACCAACGGCGTATCTGTCTGACTGTGTTACTATGGAGACCGGGGAGGCCCCTTTACCAACGGCGTATCTGTCTGACTGTGTTACTATGGAGACCGGGGAGGCCCCTTGCAGAACACTTGTCAGCTGTACCAACACCAAATGAAGTCATCGTTCTGTCCTAGCTAGGTAACCATACACAGTCTATAAGGGTTAAATAAGGGTTTAAATAAGGGTTTAAACAAAAACATATTGTAACATTCCACTACCCGCCTCCCCTCCCATATTCACACCCTCTCTCCCCCACCTCCCCTCCCACATTCCCACCCTCTATCCCCCCCCTCCCCTTCCATATTCCCACCCTCTCTCCCCCCCTCCCCTTCCATATTCCCACCCTCTCTCCCCCCCCTCCCCTTCCATATCCTATTCCCTACTTATTGCACCCTATTCTCTACATAGTGCACCCTATTCCCTACCTATTGCACCCTATTCCCTACATAGTGCACCCTATTCCCTACCTATTGCACCCTATTCCCTACATAGTGCACCCTATTCCCTACATAGTGAACCCTATTCCCTACTTAATACAACCTCTTCCCTACGTAGTGCACCCTATTCCCCACTTAGTGCACCCTAATTCCTACTTATTGCACCCTATTCCCTACAAAGCTCACTTCTTTTGTATGAAAAAGTGTGCTGCAGTCAGATGTCAAGGTCAAACGTAGTGCACTATATAGGGAAGAGGGTGTAGAACAGGACTCTGTGTTCCTCTCAGACAGACAACATGGTGTCAGTGGACTGTAGTACAGGACTCTGTGTTCCTCTCAGACAACATGGTGTCAGTGGACTGTAGTACAGGACTCTGTGTTCCTCTCAGACAGACAACATGGTGTCAGTGGACTGTAGAACAGGACTCTGTGTTCCTCTCAGACAACATGGTGTCAGTGGACTGTAGAACAGGACTCTGTGTTCCTCTCAGACAGACAACATGGTGTCAGTGGACTGTAGAACAGGACTCTGTGTTCCTCTCAGACAACATGGTGTCAGTGGACTGTAGTACGGGACTCTGTGTTCCTCTCAGACAACATGGTGTCAGTGGACTGTAGTACAGGACTCTGTGTTCCTCTCAGACAACATGGTGTCAGTGGACTGTAGTACAGGACTCTGTGTTCCTCTCAGACAGACAACATGGTGTCAGTGGACTGTAGTACAGGACTCTGTGTTCCTCTCAGACAGATAACATGGTGTCAGTGGACTGTAGAACAGGACTCTGTGTTCCTCTCAGACAACATGGTGTCAGTGGACTGTAGTACAGGACTCTGTGTTCCTCTCAGACAACATGGTGTCAGTGGACTGTAGAACAGGACTCTGTGTTCCTCTCAGACAACATGGTGTCAGTGGACTGTAGTACAGGACTCTGTGTTCCTCTCAGACAGACAACATGGTGTCAGTGGACTGTAGAACAGGACTCTGTGTTCCTCTCAGACAGACAACATGGTGTCAGTGGACTGTAGAACAGGACTCTGTGTTCCTCTCAGACAACATGGTGTCAGTGGACTGTAGAACAGGACTCTGTGTTCCTCTCAGACAGACAACATGGTGTCAGTGGACTGTAGAACAGGACTCTGTGTTCCTCTCAGACAACATGGTGTCAGTGGACTGTAGTACGGGACTCTGTGTTCCTCTCAGACAACATGGTGTCAGTGGACTGTAGAACAGGACTCTGTGTTCCTCTCAGACAACATAGTGTCAGTGGACTGTAGAACAGGACTCTGTGTTCCTCTCAGACAACATGGTGTCAGTGGACTGTAGAACAGGACTCTGTGTTCCTCTCAGACAGACAACATGGTGTCAGTGGACTGTAGTACAGGACTCTGTGTTAGGATAGGGATAGGATAGGATAGTGGAGGAGGGATAGAGGGATAGGGTAGAGGAGGAGGGATAGAGGGATAGAATAGAGGAGGAGGGATAGAGAGATAGGATAGTGGAGGAGGGATAGAGGGATAGGATAGAGGATGAGGGATAGAGTGATAGGATAGAGGAGGATGGACAGAGGGATAGGGTAAAGGAGGAGGGATAGAGGGATAGGGTAGAGGAGGAGGGATAGAAGGATAGGGTAGTGGAGAAGGGATAGAGGGATAGGGTAGAGAAGGAGGGATAGAGGTCTAGGGTAGAGGAGGAGGGATAGAGGGATAGGGTAGAGGAGGAGGGATAGAGGGATAGGGTAAACGAGGAGGGATAGAGGGATAGGGTAGAGGAGGAGGGATAGTATAGTGGAGGAGGGATAGAGGGATAGGGTAAAGGAGGAGGGATAGAGGGATAGGGTAGATGAGGAATAGAGGGATAGGATAGAGGAGGAGGGATAGTATAGTGGAGGAGGGATAGAGGGATAGGGTAAATGAGGAGGGATAGAGGGATAGTGTAAAGGAGGAGGGATAGAGGGATAGGGTAGAGGAGGAGGGATAGAGGAGGAGGGATAGGGTAGAGGAGGAGGGATAGAGGAGTAGGGATAGAGGGATAGGGTAGAGGAGGAGGGATAGAGGATAGGATAGAGGTAGTCTCCAAGGTGGCATAGCAGTTCAGACGTCTTTTGTCCTCGTCTTGTCGTGTCCTGTATATATATATATTTACAACTTTTTCACATACATTTTATTTTTATTTTCCATCAACTCATCTTCAAAACACTCTCCTGCAACCCGCCTCACCAATGTATATTTATAAAAAAGTATTATTTACCTCAGATCTGTAATCCTCCAAGAAGCTAGCCAGAAACTCCAAGAAGCTAGCCTGAAACTAGCCAGAAGCTAATCCAGAAGCTAGTTCAGAAGCTAGTTAGCTCCTTTACTGGCAAATCGTTTTGTGGTCATCAGCTATCCTTTAGCTCGAAAATCTATCGCCAGTTCTGTACGGCGCAGCGCGGCTCGGAACGGAACATACCGGACCAATTTTTCTCTCCATGTCCCTGGACATTCATACCCGGATCTCACAGCTAGCTAGCTGCTATCCGTGTGACCATCGGAGCTAGCAAGCTCCGTCAATCACTCCTGAGTTCCATCAATCACACCTGGGCTGCAGTCACCTATCCGGACCCGTTTTACTGCCTTCGCGGAGCCCCACCGGGCCTTCACAACTGGACTGCCGACGTTATCTACCCGAAGGAGTTATTCGGCCGGCTCCTCCGTCGCGACGTTACCTGAACGCCCATCTGCGGCCTGCTAACCGTTAGCTGTCTTACCGGCTGCTATCTGAATAGACAATCGGACAATTATTTTTTTTTTTTTTTATTATTATTTTTTTAAAATTATTTTTTAAATTATTATTATTATATTTTCTTCTTGGGCCTCTATAACTATATCTATTGTTTTTATTTTTGTTGTTGTTGTGTGATTTGGATTAATCCCCTCTACCACACGGAACCCCACTAATCTACTGACGGAACGTAAGGGGTGGCTAACAGACCTCCATCCTATGCTAGCTTGCTACCGATGCCCTGGCTAGCTGTCTAAATCACCAACCAACCTCTCCACTCACCGGACCCTTTTGATCACTCGACTAAGCATGCCTATCCTTAATGTCAATATGTCTTGTCCATTTCTGTTCTGGTTAGTGTTTATTGGCTTATTTCACTGTAGAGCCTCTAGTCCTGCTCACTATACCTTATCCAACCTATTAGTTCCACCACCCACACATGCAATGACATCTCCTGGTTTCAACGATGTTTCTAGAGACAATATCTCTCTCTTCATCACTCAATACCTAGGTTTACCTCCACTGTATTCACATCCTGCCATACATTTGTCTGTACATTATACCTTGATGCTATTTTATCGCCCCCAGAAACCTCCTTTTACTCTATGTTCCAGACGTTCTAGACGACCAATTCTCATAGCTTTTAGCCGTACCCTTATTCTACTCCTCCTATGTTCCTCTGGCGATGTAGAGGTGAATCCAGGCCCTGCAGTGCCTAGCTCCACTCCTATTCCCCAGGCGCTCTCTTTTGACGACTTCTGTAACCGTAATAGCCTTGGTTTCATGCATGTTAACATTAGAAGCCTCCTCCCTAAGTTTGTTCTATTCACTGCTTTAGCACACTCTGCCAACCCGGATGTTCTAGCTGTGTCTGAATCCTGGCTTAGGAAGACCACCAAAAATTCTGAAGTTTTAATTCCAAACTACAACATTTTCAGACAAGATAGAACTGCCAAAGGGGGCGGTGTTGCAATCTACTGCAAAGATAGCCTGCAGAGTTCTGTCCTACTATCCAGGTCTGTACCCAAACAATTTGAACTTCTACTTTTAAAAATCCACCTCTCTAAAAACAAGTCTCTCACCGTTGCCGCCTGCTATAGACCACCCTCTGCCCCCAGCTGTGCTCTGGACACCATATGTGAACTGATTGCCCCCCATCTATCTTCAGAGTTCGTGCTGCTAGGCGACCTAAACTGGAACATGCTTAACACCCCAGCCATCCTACAATCTAAACTTGATGCCCTCAATCTCACACAAATAATCAATGAACCTACCAGGTACCTCCCCAAAACCTTAAACACGGGCACCCTCATAGATATCATCCTAACCAACTTCCCCTCTAAATACACCTCTGCTGTCTTCAACCAAGATCTCAGCGATCACTGCCTCATTGCCTGCATCCGTAATGGGTCAGCGGTCAAACGACCTCCACTCATCACTGTAAAACGCTCCCTGAAACACTTCTGCGAGCAGGCCTTTCTAATCGACCTGGCCGGGGTATCCTGGAAGGATATTGATCTCATCCCGTCAGTAGAGGATGCCTGGATATTTTTTAAAAATGCCTTCCTAACCATCTTAAATAAACATGCCCCATTCAAGAAATTTAGAACCAGGAACAGATATAGCCCTTGGTTCTCCCCAGACCTGACTGCCCTTAACCAACACAAAAACATCCTATGGCGTTCTGCATTAGCATCGAACAGCCCCCGTGATATGCAGCTGTTCAGGGAAGCTAGAAATCATTATACACAGGCAGTTAGAAAAGCCAAGGCTAGCTTTTTCAAGCAGAAATTTGCTTCCTGCAACACTAACTCAAAAAAGTTCTGGGACACTGTAAAGTCCATGGAGAATAAGAACACCTCCTCCCAGCTGCCCACTGCACTGAAGATAGGAAACACTGTCACCACTGATAAATCCACCATAATTGAGAATTTCAATAAGCATTTTTCTACGGCTGGCCATGCTTTCCACCTGGCTACTCCTACCCCGGACAACAGCACTGCACCCCCAACAGCAACTCGCCCAAGCCTTCCCCATTTCTCCTTCTCCCAAATCCATTCAGCTGATGTTCTGAAAGAGCTGCAAAATCTGGACCCCTACAAATCAGCCGGGCTAGACAATCTGGACCCTTTCTTTCTAAAATTATCTGCCGAAATTGTTGCCACCCCTATTACTAGCCTGTTCAACCTCTCTTTCGTGTCGTCTGAGATTCCCAAAGATTGGAAAGCAGCTGCGGTCATCCCCCTCTTCAAAGGGGGGGACACTCTTGACCCAAACTGCTACAGACCTATATCTATCCTACCGTGCCTTTCTAAGGTCTTCGAAAGCCAAGTCAACAAACAGATTACCGACCATTTCGAATCTCACCATACCTTCTCTGCTATGCAATCTGGTTTCAGAGCTGGTCATGGGTGCACCTCAGCCACGCTCAAGGTCCTAAACGATATCTTAACCGCCATCGATAAGAAACATTACTGTGCAGCCGTATTCATTGATCTGGCCAAGGCTTTCGACTCTGTCAATCACCATATCCTCATCGGCAGACTCGACAGCCTTGGTTTCTCAAATGATTGCCTCGCCTGGTTCACCAACTACTTCTCTGATAGAGTTCAGTGTGTCAAGTCGGAGGGTCTGCTGTCCGGACCTCTGGCAGTCTCTATGGGGGTGCCACAGGGTTCAATTCTTGGACCGACTCTCTTCTCTGTATACATCAATGAGGTCGCTCTTGCTGCTGGTGAGTCCCTGATCCACCTCTACGCAGACGACACCATTCTGTATACTTCCGGCCCTTCTTTGGACACTGTGTTAACAACCCTCCAGGCAAGCTTCAATGCCATACAACTCTCCTTCCGTGGCCTCCAATTGCTCTTAAATACAAGTAAAACTAAATGCATGCTCTTCAACCGATCGCTACCTGCACCTACCCGCCTGTCCAACATCACTACTCTGGACGGCTCTGACTTAGAATACGTGGACAACTACAAATACTTAGGTGTCTGGTTAGACTGTAAACTCTCCTTCCAGACCCATATCAAACATCTCCAATCCAAAGTTAAATCTAGAATTGGCTTCCTATTTCGCAACAAAGCATCCTTCACTCATGCTGCCAAACATACCCTTGTAAAACTGACCATCCTACCAATCCTCGACTTTGGCGATGTCATTTACAAAATAGCCTCCAATACCCTACTCAACAAATTGGATGCAGTCTATCACAGTGCAATCCGTTTTATCACCAAAGCCCCATATACTACCCACCATTGCGACCTGTACGCTCTCGTTGGCTGGCCCTCGCTTCATACTCGTCGCCAAACCCACTGGCTCCATGTCATCTACAAGACCCTGCTAGGTAAAGTCCCCCCTTATCTCAGCTCGCTGGTCACCATAGCATCTCCCACCTGTAGCACACGCTCCAGCAGGTATATCTCTCTAGTCACCCCCAAGACCAATTCTTTCTTTGGCCGCCTCTCCTTCCAGTTCTCTGCTGCCAATGACTGGAACGAACTACAAAAATCTCTGAAACTGGAAACACTTATCTCCCTCACTAGCTTTAAGCACCAACTGTCAGAGCAGCTCACAGATTACTGCACCTGTACATAGCCCACCTAAAATTTAGCCCAAACAACTACCTCTTTCCCAACTGTATTTAATTTTTATTTATTTATTTATTTTGCTCCTTTGCACCCCATTATTTATTTTTTTATTTCTACTTTGCACATTCTTCCATTGCAAAACTACCATTCCAGTATTTTACTTGCTATATTGTATTTACTTTGCCATCATGGCCTTTTTTTGCCTTTACCTCCCTTCTCACCTCATTTGCTCACATTGTATATAGACTTGTTTATACTGCATTATTGACTGTATGTTTGTTTTTACTCCATGTGTAACTCTGTGTCGTTTTATCTGTCGAACTGCTTTGCTTTATCTTGGCCAGGTCGCAATTGTAAATGAGAACTTGTTCTCAACTTGCCTACCTGGTTAAATAAAGGTAAATAAATAAATAAATAAATAGAGGAGGAGGGATAGAGGGATAGAGGAGGAGGGATAGAGGAGGAGGGATAGAGGAGGAGGGATAGAGGAGGAGGGATAGAGGGATAGAGGAGGAGGGATAGAGGGATAGAGGAGGAGGGATAGAGGAGGAGGGATAGAGGCATAGAGGAGGAGGGATAGAGGGATAGAGGAGGAGGGATAGAGGAGGAGGGATAGAGGAGGAGGGATAGAGGAGGAGGGATAGAGGGATAGGGTAGAGGAGGAGGGATAGAGGGATAGGGTAGAGGAGGAGGGATAGAGGGATAGGGTAGAGGAGGAGGGATAGAGGGATAGGGTAGAGGAGGAGGGATAGAGGGATAGGGTAGAGGAGGAGGGATAGAGGGATAGGGTAGTGGAGGAGGGATAGAGGGATAGGGTAGAGGAGGAGGGATAGAGGAGGAGGGATAGAGGAGGAGGGATAGAGGGATAGGGTAGTGGAGGAGGGATAGAGGGACAGGGTAGAGGAGGAGGGATAGAGGGATAGGGTAGAGGAGGAGGGATAGAGGGATAGGGTAGAGGAGGAGGGATAGAGGAGGAGGGATAGAGGAGGGATAGAGGAGGGATAGAGGGATAGGGTAGAGGAGGAGGGATAGAGGAGGAGGGATGGAGGGATAGAGGAGGAGGGATACAGAGACAATTCTATAATGCGAGTGGCACAGTTCCTAACACGTCTCCCCCCATTCCCCTCCTGATAAAGATTCCAGGACAGGGCTCTCTCTGTTGTCTGTGAATTGAATAGCTACATCGGGACGAGATGAGATTTCAATTTAACCTCTCACCAAACAATCTGTCCCTTAGTTCTCAGGGCCCTGGCGTGACGGATCGTAGCGGAGTGTGTGTCAGCATGTGTGTGAGTGTGTGTGTGAGTGTGTGTGTGTGTGTGTGTGTGTGTATGTGTGTGTGTGTGTGTGTGTCAGCATGTGTGTGTGTCAGCATGTGTGTGTGTGTGTGTGTCACAGATCGGAGCAGAACACAGCGGGAAAGCTGATTGCATCCAGCAGGCTGTGACAGACGTTGTAATGACATCACGGACTAACTCTGATCCCAGGAACAGCCATGGCACTTTCAGTTGGAATTCAGCACCGCATTATCATAGAGAGACACAGGGTGGAGGTTAGCGGTTAGCACCACATTATCATAGAGAGACACAGGGTGGAGGTTAGCGGCTAGCACCACATTATCATAGAGAGACACAGGGTGGAGGTTAGCGGATAATGGTTAGCACCACATTATCATAGAGAGACACAGGGTGGAGGTTAGCAGATAATGGTTAGCACCACATTATCATAGAGAGACACAGGGTGGAGGTTAGCGGCTAGCACCACATTATCATAGAGAGACACAGGGTGGAGGTTAGCGGCTAATGGTTAGCACCACATTATCATAGAGAGACACAGGGTGGAGGTTAGCGGCTAACGGTTAGCACCACATTATCATAGAGAGACACAGGGTGGAGGTTAGCGGTTAGCATCACATTATCATAGAGAGACACAGGGTGGAGGTTAGCGGCTAACGGTTAGCACCACATTACCATAGAGAGACACAGGGTGGAGGTTAGCGGTTAGCATCACATTACCATAGAGAGACACAGGGTGGAGGTTAGCGGCTAACGGTTAGCACCACATTATCATAGAGAGACACAGGGTGGAGGTTAGCGGCTAACGGTTAGCACCACATTATCATAGAGAGACACAGGGTGGAGGTTAGCGGTTAGCACCACATTATCATAGAGAGACACAGGGTGGAGGTTAGCGGTTAGCGCCACATTACCATAGAGAGACACAGGGTGGAGGTTAGCGGCTAATGGTTAGCACCACATTATCATAGAGAGACACAGGGTGGAGGTTAGCGGTTAGCCTCACATTACCATAGAGAGACACAGGGTGGAGGTTAGCGGCTAATGGTTAGCACCACATTATCATAGAGAGACACAGGGTGGAGGTTAGCGGTTAGCACCACATTACCATAGAGCGACACAGGGTGGAGGTTAGCGGCTAATGGTTAGCACCACATTATCATAGAGAGACACAGGGTGGAGGTTAGCGGCTAATGGTTAGCACCACATTATCATAGAGAGACACTGGGTGGAGGTTATCGGCTAGCGGTTAGCACCACATTATCATAGCGAGACACAGGGTGGAGGTTAGCGGCTAGCGGTTAGCATAACATTATCACAGAGAGATACACGGTGGAGGTTAGCGGCTAATGGTTAGCATGGGGACCTGTGTTTCTCTCTAGACCAGGAGGCTACTACTAACTACTAACTACCAACTAGTAACTAGTAACTAGTAACTAGTAACGACTAACTACTAATTACTAACGACTAACGACTAACGACTAACGACTACTACTAACTACTAACTGCTAACTAGTAACTACTGCAAACTAACTACTAGCTACTTTTACTAACTTGTAACGACTAGCTACTAACTAGTAACTTCTAACTACTAACTTCTAACTACTAGCTACTAACTACTAACTACTAACTTCTAACTACTAACTACTAATGACTAGCTACTAACTACTAACTTATAACTACTAACTACTAGCTACTAACTACTAGCTACTAACTAGTAACTACACCTCCAGCCTTTATCCTGTTCTCCATACATTATTAATCAGGACCATAAAAAGCCACCACGTCATTGTGTTGTTTTATATGAACCTTCCTCATAGATACACTTCCCTTCCACATAGATACATTTCCCTTCCACATAGATACACTTCCCTTCCCTTCCACATAGATACACTTCCCTTCCACATAGATACACTTCCCTTCCACATAGATACACTTCACTTCCCTTCCACATAGATACACTTCCCTTCCACATAGATACACTTCCCTTCCCTTCCATATAGATACACTTCCCTTCCCTTCCACACAGATACACTTCCCTTCCACATAGATACACTTCCCTTCCACATAGATACACTTCCCTTCCACATAGATACACTTCCCTTCCCTTCCACATAGATAAACTTCCCTTCCCCATAGATACACTTCCCTTCCACATAGATACACTTCCCTTCCCTTCCTCATAGATACACTTCCCTTCCACATAGATACACTTCCCTTCCCTTCCACATAGATACACTTCCCTTCCACATAGATACACTTCCCTTCCCTTCCACATAGATACCCTTCCCTTCCCTTCCACATAGATACACTTCCCTTCCACATAGATACACTTCCCTTCCACATAGATACACTTCCCTTCCCTTCCACATAGATACACTTCCCTTCCCTTCCCTTCCCTTCAACATAGATACACTTCCCTTCCCTTCCACATAGATACACTTCCCTTCCACATAGATATACTTCCCTTCCACATAGATACACTTCCCTTCCTCATAGATACACTTCCCTTCCCTTCCACATAGATACACTTCCCTTCCCTTCCTCATAGATACACTTCCCTTCCACATAGATACACTTCCCTTCAGTTCCTCATAGATACACTTCCATTCCACATAGATACACTTCCCTTCCCTTCCACATAGATACACTTCCATTCCCTTCCACATAGATACACTTCCCTTCCCTTCCACATAGATACACTTCCCTTCCACATAGATACACTTCCCTTCCACATTGATACACTTCCCTTCCCTTCCTCATAGATACACTTCCCTTCCACATTGATACACTTTCCTTCCCTTCCTCATAGATACACTTCCCTTCCCTTCCACATAGATACACTTCCCTTCCCTTCCACATAGATACACTTCCCTTCCGTTCCTCATAGATACACTTCCCTTCCACATAGATGCACTTCCCTTCACTTCCTCATAGATACACTTCCCTTCCCCATAGATACACTTCCCTTCCCTTCCACATAGATACAGTTCCCTTCCCTTCCACATAGATACACTTCCCATCCACATAGATACACTTCCCTTCCACATAGATACACTTCCCTTCCCTTCCACATAGATACACTTCCCTTCCCTTCCACATAGATACACTTCCCTTCCCTTCCACATAGATACACTTCCCATCCACATAGATACACTTCCCATCCACATAGATACACTACCCTTCCCTTCCACATAGATACACTTCCCATCCACATAGATACACTTCCCTTCCACATAGATACACTTCCCTTCCACATAGATACACTTCCCTTCCCTTCCAAATAGATACACTTCCCTTCCCTTCCACATAGATACACTTTCCTTCAACATAGATACACTTCCCTTCCACATAGATACACTTCCCTTCCCTTCCTCATAGATAAACTTCCCTTCCCTTCCACATAGATACACTTCCCTTCCCTTCCACATAGATACACTTCCCTTCCACATAGATACACTTCCCTTCCCTTCCACATAGATACATTTCCCTTCCACATAGATACATTTCCCTTCCCTTCCACATAGATACACTTCCCTTCCCTTCCACATAGATACACTTCCCTTCCCTTCCACATAGATACATTTCCCTTCCACATAGACACATTTCCCTTCCCTTCCACATAGATACACTTCCCTTCCCTTCCACATAGATACACTTCCCTTCCCTTCCACATAGATACACTTCCCTTCCCTTCCACATAGATACACTTCCCTTCCACATAGATACACTTCCCTTCCCTTCCACATAGATACACTTCCCTTCCCTTCCAAATGAACCAGACCTGACATACAAGAGAGTGGATGAAACCTGAGGCCTGTGGTAGAGTCCTCATACAAGAGAGTGGATGAAACCTGAGGAAAGGCCTGTGGTAGAGTCATCATACAAGAGAGTGGATGAAACCTGAGGAAAGGCCTGTGGTAGAGTCATCATACACATTGTGTTCTTACCTGCCACTCGAGCACCAACATGATCACAGAGAGTTCAGACACACACCTCAGATTGGAGACAAACATTATCCTTCCCAGGTCCCCCGATTTATACTGGGGTGTGTTCCAAATGAGACCCTATTCCGTGTTTAGTGCACTTCTTTTGACCAGGGGGCCATAGGGTGCCATTTGGGACCTAGACCCAGTGTTCTCAGTCCAGATGTCTCTCAACCAACAACTTGAATACAGACACACATGGGGACATTTACATTATATGACAATCTTACCCAGACATGAGCTGCAACAGTATCCTCCTGATCTCCTGACATACCGCCAGTGTTCTCCTCATTGTCCCCAAGACCAAAACTAATTAAAGTCAACACACTGTGTTGTACACACAGTATTAACACACAGTATTAACACACAGTATTAACACACAGTATTAACACACAGTATTAACACACAGTATTAACACAGTATTGTACACACAGTATTAACACACAGTATTAACACACAGTATTGTACACACAGTATTAACACACAGTATTAACACACAGTATTAACACACAGTATTGTACACACAGTATTAACACACAGTATTAACACACAGTATTAACACACAGTATTAACACAGTATTGTACACACAGTATTAACACACAGTATTAACACACAGTATTGTACACACTGTATTAACACACAGTATTGTACACACAGTATTAACACACAGTATTAACACACAGTATTAACACACAGTATTAACACACAGTATTGTACACACAGTATTGTACACACAGTATTGTACACACAGTATTAACACACAGTATTAACACACAGTATTGTACACACAGTATTGTACACACAGTATTGTACACACAGTATTAACACACAGTAGTGTACACACAGTATTGTACACACAGTATTAACACACAGTATTAACACACAGTATTGTACACACAGTATTAACACACAGTGTTAACACACAGTATTAACACACAGTAATGTACAAACAGTCTTGTACACACAGTATTGTACACACAGTATTAACACACAGTATTGTACACACAGTATTGTACACACAGTATTGTACACACAGTATTAACACACAGTATTAACACACAGTATTGTACACACAGTATTAACACACAGTATTGTACACACTGTATGAACACACAGTATTAACACACAGTATTAACACACAGTATTGTACACACAGTATTAACACACAGTGTTAACACACAGTATTAACACACAGTATTAACACACAGTATTAACACACAGTATGAACACACAGTATTAACACACAGTGTTAACACACAGTATTAACACACAGTATTGTACACACAGTATTAACACACAGTATTAACACACAGTAGAGTGAGCAGGTGTCCTTAATGTTTTGCTCGGTGTATAAAGCCATGGTGACATAGAACGCCTTCCCAACGCAAATCACCGAAACGATCAGCAGAAAAAGCTGTTATTAAGCTGACATAAATAACTTCTATGTCTAAATAATGTCATATGGTTTTCCTGAGTGGTTTGTCAACACAGGGCCTTTCCCCTAGCTGACATAAATAACTTGTATGTCTAAATAATGTCATATGGTTTTCCTGAGTGGTTTGTCAGCACAGGGCCCATTCCCCCAGCTGACATAAATAACTTGTAGATTTTAAATATGTAGTTCTGTCCTTCTGGTATTTTATAGTTCTGTCTTACATCATGTTTAATGTATTGTGTGCAGCCAAACTGTACACAGCGTAACCTTCACTGTGTCCTGCATGGTGTTGACAACACCAGGGTTAGAGGTCGTAGTCCTGTATTGGCTTGACATCACCAGGGTTAGAGGTCGTAGTCCTACATGGTACTGACAACACCAGGGTTAGAGGTCGTAGTCCTGCATGGTACTGACAACACCAGGGTTAGAGGTCGTAGTCCTACATGGTAATGACAACACCAGGGTTAGAGGTCGCAGTCCTACATGGTGTTGACAACACCAGGGTTAGAGGTCGTAGTCCTGCATGGTTCTGACAACACCAGGGTTAGAGGTTGAAGTCCTACATGGTGTTGACAACACCAGGGTTAGAGGTCGTAGTCCTGCATGGTTCTGACAACACCAGGGTTAGAGGTTGAAGTCCTGCATGGTACTGACAACACCAGGGTTAAAGGTCGTAGTCCTACATGGTACTGACTACACCAGGGTTAAAGGTTGAAGTCCTACATGGTACTGACAACACCAGGGTTAGAGGTCGTAGTCCTACATGGTGTTGACAACACCAGGGTTAGAGGTCGTAGTCCTGCATGGTACTGACAACACCAGGGTTAGAGGTCGTAGTCCTGCATGGTACTGCCAACACCAGGGTTAGAGGTCGTAGTCCTGCATGGTACTGACAACACCAGGGTTAAAGGTTGAAGTCCTACATGGTACTGACAACACCAGGGTTAGAGGTCGTAGTCCTGCATGGTACTGACAACACCAGGGTTAGAGGTCGTAGTTCTGCATGGTCTTGACAACACCAGGGTTAGAGGTCGTAGTCCTACATGGTACTGACAACACCAGGGTTAGAGGTCGTAGTCCTACATGGTGATGACAACACCAGGGTTAGAGGTCGTAGACCTACATGGTACTGACAACACCAGGGTTAGAGGTTGAAGTCCTACATGGTGATGACAACACCAGGGTTAGAGGTCGTAGTCCTACATGGTCTTGACAACACCAGGGTTAGAGGTCGTAGTCCTGCATGGTACTGACAACACCAGGGTTAGAGGTCGTAGTCCTACATGGTACTGACAACACCAGGGTTAGAGGTCGTAGTCCTACATGGTACTGACAACACCAGGGTTAGAGGTCGTAGTCCTACATGGTACTGACAACACCAGGGTTAGAGGTCGTAGTCCTACATGGTACTGACAACACCAGGGTTAGAGGTCGTAGTCCTACATGGTACTGACAACAACAGGGTTAGAGGTCGTAGGCCTACATGGTGATGACAACACCAGGGTTAGAGGTCGTAGTCCTCCATGGTACTGACAACACCAGGGTTAGAGGTCGTAGTCCTACATGGTACTGACAACAACAGGGTTAAAGGTTGAAGTCCTGCGTGGCTTTAATTTACTGAATATATTGCTTTGGGGAAGAAAATAAAAAAGATTGCATTTTGACCTAAATTATTTTATCATGTTGTGTTGACCAGCCGTTTATATCACAATAATCTCTCATCTTAACCCAGCGTTTCCCCAAACTCAGTCCTGGGGACCCTAAGGGGAGGACAGTTAGGTTTCTGCTCTACCACTACACACCTGATTCTAATAATCAACTCATTATCAAGCTTTGATTATTGATATCAGCTGTGTAGCGCTAGAGCAGAAACCAAAAGGACAGATGAAACACTGTTCATTTACCTCGTCTCATTGTGCAGTGTTATGCTATGGGTCCTGGTCAAACAGTCATTTCACGATGTAGGGAATAAGGTGCTATTTGGGATGCAGACAGAATGTGCAGTGACACGGCGGGAACAGCTCCCCCCGGGGAGAGAGACCGTCTCTTCCTGTTTGTTCACGTCTGTTTCCTGGACTCATTGTCAGAAGCCACATCACACTGTGGATCGGTGTCCTGAAGCTGTAACTGTCTACCTCAGTCTCTGTGTCCATCCCAAATGGCACCCTATATCCCTTCATAGTGCACTACAGGACACTATACACCCATAAGGCTCTGGTCAAAAGTAGTGCACTATGTAGGGAATAGGGTGCCATTTTGGTTCCAACAGCCACTGTTTAAGCCTTACTCCCATAGGGTCGTTTCTCCTCTCTGCGGCCGTTAGTTAGCTGAAAGCAGAAAGAAAGTTTCCCTTCGTCTGTCTGATCCGCATCCCAAATTGCAACCTATTCTCCTATCTAGTGCACTACTTTAGACCAGGACCCATAGGCACTACGTAGGGAGAAGGGTTGTCCTTTTAGGATGCAGACACTGTCTTCCCTCCGTGCCTATTTAGCATCTCTTTGTTTGTTTCCCTTTTCATCGGTTCATTTTCTCGCCGATTGATGCGGCTCTCTTGTTAACTTTTGTGTGTCCGTTTTCATTGTCATCGGGGGAGTGTTCAAAGCTTACCGGGCGCCGGCGCTTCGCCCAATCAGACACGGGCACATTGTTAGCGGGCCTCTAATCGTCTTTGTTGGCCCCTTCTTCGTGGGTTCAGAGAGCGGGCTGTGTCCCACTCAAAGAAAGAAAGGGAGGCAGGGAGAGAGAGAGAGAGAGAGAGAGAGAGAGGGATAGAGAGAAAGCGGGATAGAGAGAGAGAGGGATAGAGAGAGAGGGAGAGAGAGAGGGATAGAGAGAGAGAGAGAGAGAGAGAGAGAGAGAGAGAGAGAGAGAGAGACAGAGACAGAGAGAGAGAGGGATAGAGAGAGAGGGATAGAGAGAGAGAGGGAGAGAGAGAGAGAGAGAGAGAGAGAGAGAGAGAGAGAGAGAGAGAGAGACAGAGAGAGAGAGAGAGAGAGAGAGAGAGAGAGAGAGAGAGAGACAGAGACAGAGAGAGAGAGAGAGAGAGAGAGACAGAGACAGAGAGAGAGAGAGAGAGAGAGAGAGAGAGAGAGAGAGAGAGAGAGAGAGACAGAGAGATCAAAGGAGAGACACACTTTGATCTCACTGAAAGTAATCAGCTCTTTAAACATGTCATACCCCTAAGTCTTGTCCGGGACGATACTCTGGACAGTTGCCAGGAAACAACAAATAGCTGCAAACAAATAGCTGCATTAACAATTTGTTTGTTGTGCTTGGCTTTGGACATAATGTTCTGTTGTCATCTGCAGTGACTCTGAACAAAGGGACAAGTCTCATCAGTTCATTTGGTTGTCTATTGTCATGGTCGGATGGATGAAATGAGGGATGAATCATTTTCCCCAGGCTTACCTTGGGACGAGCATTGTCATCCATCCGACAATGTCCTGGCTGGATGTTTGGCAAACGGTGGCCAAAATGTCAACCTCTCTTCAAAACTACATCTCCCATGATCCCACAAGACAATGGGCAGCCATCTTGGACACACCTGACACTAAATGCGTCAATCAAATCAAAATCACAACAGACTTTAGAGTAAAACAATGAAATTAGGAAGTAAATCGGGCCTGTCAGCAGTGGGACACATAGTGAGAATGCAGCTCTCCCTCCCTCCCTCCCTCCCTCCCTCCCTCCCTCCCTCCCTCCCTCCCTCCCTCCCTCCCTCCCTCCCTCCCTCCCTCCCTCCCTCCCTCCCTCCCTCCCTCCCTCCCTCCCTCCCTCCCTCCCTCCCTCCCTCCCTCCCTCCCTCCCTCCCTCCACTGTCAGCAGTGGGACACATAGTGGGAATGCAGCCTTCCTTCCTTCCTTCCTTACCATTACCATAGACACATTACCATTACGTAGACATATTACCATTACCATAGACACATCACCATTAACATAGAGACATTACCATTACATAGACATACAGTGGGGTAAAAAAGTATTTAGTCAGCCACCAATTATGCAAGTTCTCCCACTTAAAAAGATGAGAGAGGCCTGTAATTTTCATCATAGGTACACTTCAAATATGACAGACAAAATGAGAAGAAAAAAAATCCTGAAAATCACATTGTCGTATTTTTAATGAATTTATTTGCAAATTATGGTGGAAAATAAGTATTTGGTCAATAACAAAAGTTTATCTCAATACTTTGTTATATATCCTTTGTTGGCAATGACAGAGGTCAAACGTTTTCTGTAAGTCTTCACAAGGTTTTCACACACTGTTGCTGGTATTTTGGCTCATTCCTCCATGCAGATCTCCTCTAGAGCAGTGATGTTTTGGGGCTGTTGCTGGGCAACATGGACTTTCAACTCCCTCCAAAGATTTTCTATGGGGTTGAGATCTGGAGACTGGCTAGGCCACTCCAGGACCTTGAAATGCTTCTTACGAAGCCACTCCTTCGTTGCCCAGGCGGTGTGTTTGGGATCATTGTCATGCTGAAAGACCCAGCCACGTTTCATCTTCAATGCCCTTGCTGATGGAAGGAGGTTTTCACTCAAAATCTCACGATACATGGCCCCATTCATTTCTTTCCTTTACACGGATCACTCGTCCTGGTCCCTTTGCAGAAAAACAGCCCCAAAGAATGATGTTTCCACCCCCATGCTTCACAGTAGGTATGGTGTTCTTTGGATGCAACTTTGTCCTCCAAACACGACGAGTTGAGTTTTTACCAAAAAGTTATATTTTGGTTTCATCTGACCAAATGACATTCTCCCAATCTTCTTCTGGATCATCCAAATGCTCTCTAGCAAACTTCAGACGGGCCTGGACATGTACTGGCTTAAGCAGTCTGGCACTGCAGGATTTGAGTCCCTGGCGGCGTAGTGTGTTACTGATGGTAGACTTTGTTACTTTGGTCCCAGCTCTCTGCAGGTCATTCACTAGGTCCCCCGTTTGGTTCTGGGATTTTTGCTCACCGTTCTTGTGATCATTTTGACCCCACGGGGTGAGATCTTGCGTGGAGCCCCAGATCAAGGGAGATTATCAGTGGTCTTGTATGTCTTCCATTTCCTAATAATTGCTCCCACAGTTGATTTCTTCAAACCAAGCTGCTTACCTATTGCAGATTCAGTCTTCCCAGCCTGGTGCAGGTCTACAATTTTTTTCTGGTATCCTTTGACAGCTCTTTGGTCTTGGCCATAGTGGAGTTTGAGTGTGACTGTTTGAGGTTGTGGACAGGTGTCTTTTATACTGATAACAAGTTCAAACAGGTGCCATTAATACAGGTAACGAGTGGAGGACAGAGGAGCCTCTTAAAGAAGAAGTTACAGGTCTGTGAGAGCCAGAAATCTTGCTTGTTTGTAGGTGACCAAATACTTATTTTCCACCATCATTTGCAAATAAATTCATAAAAAATCCTACAATGTGATTTTCTGGATTTTTTTTCGTCTCATTTTGTCTGTCATAGTTGAAGTGTACCTATGATGAACATTACAGGCCTCTCTCATCTTTTTAAGTGGGAGAACTTGCACAATTGGTGGCTGACTAAATACTTTTTTGCCCCACTGTATTACCATTATCATAGACACATTGTCGTTATCATAGACACATCACCATTACCATAGACACATTACCATTACATAGACACATTACCATTATCATAGACACATGACCACATTACCATAGCCACATTACCATTACCATAGACACATTACCATTACATATACACATTACCATTACCATAGACACATTACCACATTACCATAGACACATTACCATTATCATAGACACATTACCATTACATAGACACATTACCATTACCATCGACACGTTACCATTAGCATAGACGCATTGCCATTATCATAGACACATGACCACATTACCATAGCCACATTACCATTACCATAGACACATTACCATTACCATAGACACATTGCCATTACCATAGACACATTACCATTACCATAGACGCATTACCATAGACACATGACCACATTACCATAGCCACATTACCATTACCATAGACACATTACCATTACCATAGACACGTTACCATTACCATAGACACATTACCATTACCATAGACACGTTACCATTATCATAGACGCATTACCATTACCATAGACACATTACCATTACCATAGACACATTACCATTACCATAGCCACATTACCATTACCATAGACACATTACCATTACCATTATCATGGACGCATTACCATATACACATTACCATTGCCGTAGACACCTTACCATTATCATAGACACATTACTACATTACCATTACCATAGACACATTACCATTACGTAGACACATTACCATTACCATAGACACATTACCACATTACCATAGACACATTACCATAGTCTCCTTCCTCCATGTCTGTCTCTTGTTTACCTTTGAATATGACAGCTAACCCACCAGCACTAATTTAGCTAAGGGGTACGTCTGTCTGGCACGCATACGGCCTCACGGCGTCAACGAATCAGATAGGAGCGTTCAAACTAGATGAGGCACCGCCCCCCTAATTTATATTCAATCATCATAGTAAAGCAGCACTGGACTGTGTTGCAAATCTCCCGGTTTCTATAGGTCCTGTACGCATTCTAAAACATGTTGCTCATCGTCCTGGTACAACTTCCACTTCCTGGTAACCCTGCTCTTAACATGGACTAAAGTGACATTGTAAATCTCCCGGTTTCTAAAGGTCCTGTACGCATTCTAAAACATGTTGCTCATCGTCCTGGTACAACTTCCACTTCCTGGTAACCCTGCTCTTAACATGGACTAAAGTGACATTGTAAATCTCCCGGATTCTATACGTCCTGTACGCGTTCTATAACATGTTGCTCATCGTATCCGTTGCATCCTGGTACATACTTCCACTTCCTGGTAACCCTGCTCTTAACATTGACTAAAGTGACATTGTGATTGGTTTAGATCTGTTAAAGACGGCAGGGCTAATTGATCCAGGAGCATATTAGATCAATATTGTCACTTCAGCCCGGACAAGGAGACAGGAGAAGAGAGAGGATTCTGTGTTCCAAATGGTACCCTGTTCCCTATATAGTGCACTCTGTTTTGACAAGAGCCCTCAAAAAGTAGTGCGCTGAATGGGGAGAATAGAGTGCCATTTGGGACTCGGAGAAGGAGGCAGGAGAAGAGAGAGGCTGTTGTATTCCAAATGGTACGCTGTTCCCTATATAGTACACTCCGTTTTGACAAGAGCCCTCAGAAAGTAGTGCTCGGAATAGGGGGAATAGAGTGGCATTTGGGACTCGGGAGAAGGAGGCAGCAGAAGAGAGAGGCTGTCATGTTCCAAATGGTACCCTGTTCCCTATATAGTGCACTCTGTTTTGACAAGAGCCCTCAGAAAGTAGTGTTCTGAATAGGGGGAATAGAGTGTCATTTGGGACTCGGAGAAGGAGACAGGAGAGGCTTCACCAGCTGGCTGGTATTTAGACGTTTAGTTGAAAGGTTATATTTTAATGCTCCACACTGTAATCAAAAAAGAATACAAAATAAATCTAGTTCAGGGTTTGTGGAACTCGGTCCTGAACCTCATGCTTCACGGCATTCCAACCGTCCTGCTACGCCCACCACAACGCGCCTGTCGACGTGTGTTTCGTCTGAACAGTTTTCCTCTCTTTTTATTACATTTATTATAACATATTATTATTATTATTCTATTAGAATGAACATACGAGACAAGTTGAGCAGTGACATCTTTTTGGGGGTAAAAGTTTTCTCAAGTCAGAGCTACTGTAAGGTGTTTCCACATCTACATTGTGTTAGATCAGGTAACACTTGGACCCAACAGTTGAGTAAACAACAACAACAACAACAACAACAACAACATCAACAACAACAACAACAACAACATCAACATCAACAACAACAACAACAACAACAACAACAACAACAACAACAACAACAACAACAACATCAACAACAACAACAACAACAACATCATCAACAACAACAACAACAACAACAACAAGGCAGTGAGACCAGTTACTTAATAATAATAATAATGAGTTAAAACAATTAGATTAGTGTGTATTTTTGTTACAGTGTGTGTTTACCTTTCTCCATCTCTCTCAATTCCATTTCATTTAACTAGGCAAGTCAATTTAAGAACAAATTCTTATTGACATTTTGTTTTATATATACAGTACATATATATATATATATATTTTCACATTTATAACCAGGTAGGCTAGTTGAGAACACCTTTATTTAACCAGGTAGGCTAGTTGAGAACACCTTTATTTAACCAGGTAGGCTAGTGGAGAACACCTTTATTTAACCAGGTAGGCTAGTGGAGAACACCTTTATTTAACCAGGTAGGCTAGTTGAGAACACCTTTATTTAACCAGGTAGGCTAGTTGAGAACACCTTTATTTAACCAGGTAGGCTAGTTGAGAACACCTTTATTTAACCAGGTAGGCTAGTTGAGAACACCTTTATTTAACCAGGTAGGCTAGTGGAGAACACCTTTATTTAACCAGGTAGGCCAGTTGAGAACACCTTTATTTAACCAGGTAGGCTAGTTGAGAACACCTTTATTTAACCAGGTAGGCTAGTTGAGAACACCTTTATTTAACCAGGTAGGCTAGTTGAGAACACCTTTATTTAACCAGGTAGGCTAGTTGAGAACACCTTTATTTAACCAGGTAGGCTAGTTGAGAACACCTTTATTTAACCAGGTAGGCTAGTTGAGAACACCTTTATTTAACCAGGTAGGCTAGTGGAGAACACCTTTATTTAACCAGGTAGGCTAGTGGAGAACACCTTTATTTAACCAGGTAGGCTAGTGGAGAACACCTTTATTTAACCAGGTAGGCTAGTGGAGAACACCTTTATTTAACCAGGTAGGCTAGTTGAGAACACCTTTATTTAACCAGGTAGGCTAGTTGAGAACACCTTTTTTTAACCAGGTAGGCCAGTTGAGAACACCTTTATTTAACCAGGTAGGCTAGTTGAGAACACCTTTATTTAACCAGGTAGGCCAGTTGAGAACACCTTTATTTAACCAGGTAGGCTAGTTGAGAACACCTTTATTTAACCAGGTAGGCTAGTTGAGAACGCCTTTATTTAACCAGGTAGGCCAGTTGAGAACACCTTTATTTAACCAGGTAGGCTAGTTGAGAACACCTTTATTTAACCAGGTAGGCTAGTTGAGAACACCTTTATTTAACCAGGTAGGCTAGTGGAGAACACCTTTATTTAACCAGGTAGGCTAGTGGAGAACACCTTTATTTAACCAGGTAGGCTAGTGGAGAACACCTTTATTTAACCAGGTAGGCTAGTGGAGAACACCTTTATTTAACCAGGTAGGCTAGTTGAGAACACCTTTATTTAACCAGGTAGGCTAGTGGAGAACACCTTTATTTAACCAGGTAGGCTAGTTGAGAACACCTTTATTTAACCAGGTAGGCTAGTTGAGAACACCTTTATTTAACCAGGTAGGCTAGTTGAGAACACCTTTATTTAACCAGGTAGGCTAGTTGAGAACACCTTTATTTAACCAGGTAGGCTAGTTGAGAACACCTTTATTTAACCAGGTAGGCCAGTTGAGAACACCTTTATTTAACCAGGTAGGCTAGTTGAGAACACCTTTATTTAACCAGGTAGGCTAGTTGAGAACACCTTTATTTAACCAGGTAGGCCAGTTGAGAACACCTTTATTTAACCAGGTAGGCCAGTTGAGAACACCTTTATTTAACCAGGTAGGCTAGTTGAGAACAACTTTATTTAACCAGGTAGGCTAGTTGAGAACACCTTTATTTATCCAGGTAGGCTAGTTGAGAACACCTTTATTTAACCAGGTAGGCTAGTTGAGAACACCTTTATTTAACCAGGTAGGCTAGTTGAGAACACCTTTATTTAACCAGGTAGGCTAGTTGAGAACACCTTTATTTAACCAGGTAGGCTAGTTGAGAACACCTTTATTTAACCAGGTAGGCTAGTTGAGAACACCTTTATTTAACCAGGTAGGCTAGTTGAGAACACCTTTATTTAACCAGGTAGGCTAGTTGAGAACACCTTTATTTAACCAGGTAGGCTAGTTCAGAACACCTTTATTTAACCAGGTAGGCTAGTTGAGAACACCTTTATTTAACCAGGTAGGCTAGTTGAGAACACCTTTATTTATCCAGGTAGGCTAGTGGAGAACACCTTTATTTAACCAGGTAGGCTAGTGGAGAACACCTTTATTTAACCAGGTAGGCTAGTTGAGAACACCTTTATTTAACCAGGTAGGCTAGTGGAGAACACCTTTATTTAACCAGGTAGGCTAGTTGAGAACACCTTTATTTAACCAGGTAGGCTAGTTGAGAACACCTTTATTTAACCAGGTAGGCTAGTTGAGAACACCTTTATTTAACCAGGTAGGCTAGTTGAGAACACATTTATTTAACCAGGTAGGCTAGTTGAGAACACCTTTATTTAACCAGGTAGGCTAGTTGAGAACACCTTTATTTAACCAGGTAGGCTAGTTGAGAACACCTTTATTTAACCAGGTAGGCTAGTTGAGAACACCTTTATTTAACCAGGTAGGCCAGTTGAGAACACCTTTATTTAACCAGGTAGGCTAGTTGAGAACACCTTTATTTAACCAGGTAGGCTAGTTGAGAACACCTTTATTTAACCAGGTAGGCTAGTTGAGAACACCTTTATTTAACCAGGTAGGCTAGTTGAGAACACCTTTATTTAACCAGGTAGGCTAGTTGAGAACACCTTTATTTAACCAGGTAGGCTAGTTGAGAACACCTTTATTTAACCAGGTAGGCCAGTTGAGAACACCTTTATTTAACCAGGTAGGCTAGTTGAGAACACCTTTATTTAACCAGGTAGGCTAGTTCAGAACACCTTTATTTAACCAGGTAGGCTAGTTGAGAACACCTTTATTTAACCAGGTAGGCTAGTTGAGAACACCTTTATTTAACCAGGTAGGCTAGTTGAGAACACCTTTATTTAACCAGGTAGGCTAGTGGAGAACACCTTTATTTAACCAGGTAGGCTAGTGGAGAACACCTTTATTTAACCAGGTAGGCTAGTGGAGAACACCTTTATTTAACCAGGTAGGCTAGTGGAGAACACCTTTATTTAACCAGGTAGGCTAGTTGAGAACACCTTTATTTAACCAGGTAGGCTAGTTGAGAACACCTTTATTTAACCAGGTAGGCTAGTTGAGAACACCTTTATTTAACCAGGTAGGCTAGTTGAGAACAAATTCTCGTTCATAACTGTGACCTGGCCAAGATAAAGCAAAGCAGTTCGACACAAACAACAACACAGAGTTGTGTTCCACAACACATGGAATAAACAAACATACAGTCAATAATACAGTAGAGAAAAAGTCTATATACAAGTGACTGCCTACACAACACTGGGTCAATTGTGCGCCGCCCTATGGGACTCACAATCACAGCCAGCTGTGATACAGCCTGGATTTGAACCAGGGGTGTCTGTAGTGACGCCTCTAGCACTGAGATGCAGTGCCTTAGAATGCAGCGACACTCGGGAGCCCTGGGACTTATTGTCATGGGAAACATATGTTCACATTGCCAAAGCAAGTAAAGTAGATAATAAACAAATGTGAAATAAACAATCAATAAAATGAACACTAAACATTACACATACAGAAGTTCCAAAAGAATAAAGACATTTCAAATGTCATATTATATATATACAGTGTTGTAACAATGTACAAATGGTTAAAGAACACAAGGGAAAAATAAATAAGCATAAATATGGGTTGTATTTACAATGGTGTTTGTTCTTCAATGGTTGCCCTTTTCTCGTGGCAACAGGTCACAAATCTTGCTGCTGTGATGGCACATTGTGGAATTTCACCCAGTAGATATGGGAGTTTATCAAAATTGGATTTGTTTTCGAATTCTTTGTGGATCTGTGTAATCTGAGGGAAATATGTGTCTCTAATTTTGGGGTAAGAGGTTAGGAAGTGCAGCTCAGTTTCCAGCTCAGCACATAGCCTGTCTTCTCTTGAGAGTCAGGTCTAGTTTGCTGTTTTTTTGTTACTTCTTTCCAATGTGTCAAGTAATTATCTTTTTGTTTTCTCATGATTTGGTTGCGTCCAATTGTGTTGCTGTCCTGGGGCTCTGTAGGGTGTGTTTGTGTTTGTGTGTTTGTGAACAGAGCCCCAGGACCAGCTTGCTTAGGGGACTCTTCTCCAGGTTCATCTCTCTGTAGGTAATGGCTTTGTTATGGAAGGTTTGGGAATCGCTTCCTTTTAGGTGGTTGTAGAATTTAAAGGCTCTTTTCTAGATTGTGATAATTAGCGGGTATCAGCATTATTCTGCTCTGCATGCATTATTTGGTGTTTTACGTTGTACACTGGGGATATTTTTGCAGAATTCTGCATGCAGAAGTCTTGGTTGGTGAGCAGGACCTCAGACCTCACAACCATAAAGGGCAACGGGTTCTATAAATGATTCAAGTATTTTTAGCCAGATCCTAATTGGTATGTCGAATTTTATGTTCCTTTTGATGGCATAGAAGGCCCTTCTTTCCTTGTCTCTCTCTCTGATCTATCATACATCCTCTGTCTAAGGTTTGTTGTTCAATTATTTTTCCTTCTTATCGCCTCTGATACTTTATTCCATTGATGTCTGCGTATCTAGAGAGAGAGAGAGAGAGAGAGAGAGAGGGAGAGAGAGGGAGAGGGAGAGAGAGAGGGAGAGAGAGAGAGAGAGGGAGAGGGAGAGGGAGAGGGAGAAAGAGAGAGAGAGAGAGAGAGAGAGAGAGAGGGAGAGAGAGAGAGAGAGAGAGAGAGAGAGAGAGGAGGGTGAGATCAAGATGAGCCCTTGGCAGTGTCTCCTCTCTCTACTCCTGCACTCTGAAATATCTGTTGTTATATACTGGTGAGTTGAGGAGCGTCCATCAGGCTCTCTACCAGGGTACAAGATGTTATATACTGGTGAGTTGAGGGAGGAGCGCTCAACTGGTGAGTTGAGGATCTCTCTACCAGGGTACAAGATGTTATATACTGGTGAGTTTTGGATCTCTCTACCAGGGTACAAGATGTTACATACTGGTGAGTTGAGGATCTCTCTACCAGGGTACAAGATGTTATATACTGGTGAGGGAGGAGCGCTCCATCAGGCTCTCTACCAGGGTACAAGATGTTATATACTGGTGGGTTGAGGATCTCTCTACCAGGTTACAAGATGTTATATACTGGTGAGTTTTGGATCTCTCTACCAGGGTACAAGATGTTATATACTGGTGAGTTGAGGGAGGAGCGTCCATCAGGCTCTCTACCAGGGTACAAGATGTTATATACTGGTGAGTTGAGGAGCGCTCCATCAGGCTCTCTACCAGGGTACAAGATGTTATATACTGGTGAGGGAGGGAGGAGCGTCCATCAGGCTCTCTACCAGGGTACCAGATGTTATATACTGGTGAGTTGAGGAGCGATCCATCAGGCTCTCTACCAGGGTACAAGATGTTATATACTGGTGAGGGAGGGAGGAGCGTCCATCAGGCTCTCTACCAGGGTACACGATGTTATATACTGGTGAGGGAGGGAGGAGCGTCTATCAGGCTCTCTACCAGGGTACAAGATGTTATATACTGGTGAGTTGAGGATCTCTCTACCAGGGTACAAGATGTTATATACTGGTGAGTTGAGGATCTCTCTACCAGGGTACAAGATGTTATATACTGGTGAGTTGAGGATCTCTCTACCAGGGTACAAGATGTTATATACTGGTGAAGGAGGAGCTCCGTACAGCGTCATCACTTTGCTCATTGTATAATTCCTTGTTTCATCTAAGCTCTCTCCTCCTTTCTCCTCCTCTCTCCTCCTCTCCTCCTCTCTCCTCTCCACTCCTCTCTCCTCCTCTCTCCTCTCTCCTCCTCTCCTCCTCTCTCCTCCTCTCTCCTCTCTCCTCCTCTCTCCTCTCCTCCTCTCTCCTCCTTTCTCCTCCTCTCTCCTCCTCTCCTCCTCTCTCCTCTCCCCTCCTCTCTCCTCCTCTCTCCTCTCTCCTCCTCTCCTCCTCTCTCCTCCTCTCTCCTCTCTCCTCCTCTCTCCTCTCCTCCTCTCTCCTCCTTTCTCCTCCTCTCTCCTCCTCTCCTCCTCTCTCCTCTCCCCTCCTCTCTCCTCCTCTCTCCTCTCTCCTCCTCTCCTCCTCTCTCCTCCTCTCTCCTCTCTCCTCCTCTCTCCGCTCCTCCTCTCTCCTCCTCTCTCCGCTCCTCCTCTCTCCTCCTCTCTCCTCTCCTCCTCTCTCCTCCTCTCTCCTCTCCTCCTCTCTCCTCCCTCTCATCCTCTCACATTTTCCCTTCGCTTGTGGACTTCAGTGCACAACATAACAACTGTCTGTGTCCAGGCACAAAAAACCTCTCCAGCTTGATAGAATACCTTATATCATCTTGTCCTCTGATGGGATACTTGACATCAGCTTGTCCTCTGATGGGGATACTTGACATCAGCTTGTCCTCTGATGGGGATACTTGACATCAGCTTGTCCTCTGATGGGGATACTTGACATCAGCTTGTCCTCTGATGGGGATACTTGACATCAGCTTGTCCTCTGATGGGGATACTTGACATCAGCTTGTCCTCTGATGGGGATACTTGACATCAGCTTGTCCTCTGATGGGGATACTTGACATCAGCTTGTCCTCTGATGGGGATACTTGACATCAGCTTGTCCTCTGATGGGGATACTTGACATCAGCTTGTCCTCTGATGGGGATACTTGACATCAGCTTGTCCTCTGATGGGGATACTTGACATCAGCTTGTCCTCTGATGGGGATACTTGACATCAGCTTGTCCTCTGATGGGATACTTGACATCAGCTTGTCCTCTGATGGGGATACTTGACATCAGCTTGTCCTCTGATGGGAGACTTGACATCAGCTTGTCCTCTGATGGGGATACTTGACATCAGCTTGTCCTCTGATGGGGATACTTGACATCAGCTTGTCCTCTGATGGGGATACTTGACATCAGCTTGTCCTCTGATGGGGATACTTGACATCAGCTTGTCCTCTGATGGGGATACTTGACATCAGCTTGTCCTCTGATGGGGATACTTGACAGAGCAGCAGCAGAGAAAAACATAGGAAGTGGAGACAAACAGGTTCAAAAGTCCAGGTGGCATTTAACAAAGGTCACTAGGAGCTCTGCAGCGTCTCTCTCTCTCTCACCGTCACCGGAGCTCTAGGATATGTATGAATTGATCTGGCGGTGGGCTGTCAGTCAGTCAGTGAAAGTGCTAGCTGCACTTTGCCAAAGGCGCTAATCCATTCCGGAAGATTCAGATGTCGACTGCTTCATCTTAACGTTCTGAAACTGCTCATTGACCTTTTCCTTCAAGCATTTATTTCCCCTTGTCGTCGTTCCGGGATTAGAGCCGAACCGCGCGTCCATGTAAGAGGCCGACCGAGTCTCAAATGGCCCTCTATTCCCTGCACAGTGCACTAGTTTTGAGCAGGGCCCCATAGGGAATGTGTTTATTTGGGACTCACACAGGGCCTGTCTAAAGTCATTACTATCGTCTCAACACTTTGTCTTCCATCTGGAGAGAAAAGACTTTAACGTAGAACATATTGGGTCTCTGTTGGGTGAAGGGGTAAGAGTGTCAGTTATCATCACAGACCAGAGACTAGAATACACAAACCACACTGTGGAGTGTGGCAGTTAAACTCTCTGTTTTCTTTGCTTCCTAAACCATGTTGATTTTATGGTTTGTAACGGGGTTTTTTTGTTGAGAAAAGCATTTAGGAAATGGTTGGAATCTAAACATGAAAATATGTCAACAATATTTCTCCACTGTAGAGTCACGCTGAGTATAATGTTATCATGTAGTGGTGATGAGGTATTATTTAGTCAAGTGGAGGTTCTGCTTCCTGTTTGTTGAGGTGGTTTCTGTTAATATCTCTGTCATTCTAACCATGATGTTAATATCTCTGTCATTCTAATCATGATGTTAATATCTCTGTCATTCTAACCATGATGTTAATATCTCTGTCATTCTAACCATGATGTTACTATCTCTGTCATTCTAACCATGATGTTACTATCTCTGTCATTCTAACCATGATGTTAATATCTCTGTCATTCTAACCATGATGTTAATATCTCTGGCATTCTAACCATGATGTTAATATCTCTGTCATTCTAACCATGATGTTACTATCTCTGTCATTCTAACCATGATGTTAATATCTCTGTCATTCTAACCATGATGTCACTATCTCTGTCATTCTAACCATGATGTTAATATCTCTGTCATTCTAACCATGATGTTAATGTCTCTGTCATTCTAACCATGATGTTACTATCTCTGTCATTCTAACCATGATGTTACTATCTCTGTCATTCTAACCATGATGTTACTATCTCTGTCATTCTAACCATGATGTTAATATCTCTGTCATTCTAACCATGATGTTAATATCTCTGTCATTCTAACCATGATGTTAATATCTCTGTCATTCTAACCATGATGTTAATATCTCTGTCATTCTAACCATGATGTTACTATCTCTGTCATTCTAACCATGATGTTAATATCTCTGTCATTCTAACCATGATGTCACTATCTCTGTCATTCTAACCATGATGTTAATATCTCTGTCATTCTAATCATGATGTTAATATCTCTGTCATTCTAACCATGATGTTAATATCTCTGTCATTCTAACCATGATGTTAATATCTCTGTCATTCTAACCATGATGTTACTATCTCTGTCATTCTAAACATGATGTTACTATCTCTGTCATTCTAACCATGATGTTAATATCTCTGTCATTCTAACCATGATGTTAATATCTCTGTCATGATGTTAATATCTCTGTCATTCTAACCATGATGTTAATATCTCTGTCATTCTAACCATGATGTTAATATCTCTGTCATTCTAACCATGATGTTAATATCTATGTCATTCTAACCATGATGTTACTATCTCTGTCAGTCTAACCATGATGTTACTATCTATGTCATTCTAACCATGATGTTACTATCTCTGTCATTCTAACCATGATGTTACTATCTCTGTCATTCTAACCATGATGTTACTATCTCTGTCATTCTAACCATGATGTTAATATCTGTGTCATTCTAACCATGATGTTACTATCTCTGTCATTCTAACCATGATGTTAATATCTCTGTCATTCTAACCATGATGTTAATATCTCTGTCATTCTAACCATGATGTTAATATCTCTGTCATTCTAACCATGATGTTACTATCTCTGTCATTCTAACCATGATGTTACTATCTCTGTCATTCTAACCATGATGTTAATATCTCTGTAATTCTAACCATGATGTTAATATCTCTGTCATGATGTTAATATCTCTGTCATTCTAACCATGATGTTAATATCTCTGTCATTCTAATCATGATGTTAATATCTCTGTCATTCTAACCATGATGTTACTATCTCTGTCAGTCTAACCATGATGTTACTATCTCTGTCATTCTAACCATGACGTTACTATCTCTGTCATTCTAACCATGATGTTAATATCTCTGTCATTCTAACCATGATGTTACTATCTCTGTCAGTCTAACCATGATGTTACTATCTCTGTCATTCTAACCATGACGTTACTATCTCTGTCATTCTAACCATGATGTTACTATCTCTGTCATTCTAACCATGATGTTACTATCTCTGTCATTCTAACCATGATGTTAATATCTCTGTCATTCTAACCATGATGTTAATATCTCTGTCATTCTAACCATGTTGTTAATATCTCTGTCATTCTAACAATGATGTTACTATCTCTGTCATTCTAACCATGATGTTAATATCTCTGTCATTCTAACCATGATGTTACTATCTCTGTCATTCTAACCATGATGTTAATATCTCTGTCATTCTGATTTATAGTGTTTTTGAACCCCCCATTTTGTTTTTGTCAAAACTCCTCGACAAAATCAGAACTGAAAAACCTTCTGGGTCCATTGACAATGTGAGTTTGATTAAGTCCTCCCCCGCTCTCTCTGTTCCCTTCTCAACTCATGTGCTCAGCCCAGTCAATCTGTTCAATCTTTTAAAAACTAATTGATTAATTTGTCATAATTAATGTTTTTTTTGCATCAGATCCTCCAACTACAAATGCAGATAAATACTCTAATCTTCATCGCAAATTGGTTTAAAGATTGAGCCAACTAATTGAATACAGGCGTTATTTGACTGAGACATCAGAAAACAATGCCCTGATAATTTAGGAGCAGTGTTTATACACTAGTGCAGACAGACAGGAAGGGATATATTATAGACTAGTGCAGACGGACAGGTATGTGATATATTATAGACTAATGCAGACATATAGGAAATTATATATTATAGACTAATGCAGACAGACAGGAAGGGATATATTATAGGCTAATGCAGACATATAGGAAGTGATATATTATAGACTAGTGCAGACGGACAGGTATGTGATATATTATATACTAATGCAGACAGATAGGAAGTGATATATTATAGACTAATGCAGACAGATAGGAAGTGATATATTATAGACTAGTGCAGACGGACAGGTATGTGATATATTATATACTAATGCAGACAGATAGGAAGTGATATATTATAGACTAATGCAGACAGATAGGAAGGGATATATTATAGACTAGTGCAGACAGACAGGTATGTGATATATTATAGACTAATGCAGACAGATAGGAAGGGATATATTATAGACTAGTGCAGACAGACAGGTATGTGATATATTATATACTAATGCAGACAGATAGGAAGGGATATATTATAGACTAATGCAGACCGATAGGAAGGGATATATTTTAGACGAATGCAGACAGATAGGAAGGGATATATTATAGACTAATGCAGACAGATAGGAAGGGATATATTATAGTGTAGTGCAGACAGATAGGAAGGGGTGTTTATATAGACTAGTGCAGACAGACAGGTATGTGATATATTATAGATTAATGCAGACAGACAGGAAGGGATATCTGAAATCTGGAAGTGGATCATTACTGTGTTGTACGCGTCAGAGAGAGTATTCCTGGGAGGTTATTTGTGAGTTATTTATGTGCTTGGCCATCTCAATACTGCTCTATGCCTGAGTCCCAAATCAAACACTATTTTCCATATAGTGCACTACTTTCGGCCAGGGTTCCGTTTGGATCGCAAGGGTTCCGTTTGGGTCGCCAGGGTTCCATTTGGGTCGCCAGGGTTCCATTTGGGTCGCCAGGGTTCCGTTTGGGTCGACAGGGTTCCGTTTGGGTCGCCAGGGTTCCATTTGGGTCGCCAGGGTTCCATTTGGGACGCCAGGGTTCCATTTGGGTCACCAGGGTTCCATTAGGGACGCCAGGGTTCCGTTTGGGTCGCAGATTGTCTGTCAATCATACAGTTCGTTCTCTTCTGTAGTCTGGGACAGATGACATTTCACAGCATCCCTTCTGTCTTATTTTCTAACTCCATGCTGTTTCAGTGTGTGTGTGTGTGTGTGTGCGCGCGTGCATGGAACAGTCTAGTATTGACTCTCCTCTCTCACTGCGGTACAGTAAGTAACAATACTACAGGCTATATTCCTATATTCTATTTATTATCTACATTACTATATTCTATTTATCTATCTTACTATATTCTATTTATTATCTATCTTACTATATTCTATTTATCTATATTCCTATATTCTATTTATTATCTACATTCCTATATTCTATTTATCTATATTCCTATATTCTATTTATCTATATTCCTATATTCTATTTATCTATAGTCCTATATTCTATTTATCTATATTCCTATATTCTATTTATCTATATTCCTATATTCTATTTATCTATATTCCTATATTCTATTTATCTATATTCCTATATTCTATGTATCTATATTACTATATTCTATTTATCTATATTCCTATATTCTATTTATCTATATTCCTATATTCTATTTATCTATATTCCTATATTCTATTTATCTATATTCCTATATTCTATTTATCTATATTCCTATATTCTATTTATCTATATTCCTATATTCTATTTATCTATATTCCTATATTCTATTTATCTATATTCCTATATTCTATTTATCTATATTCCTATATTCTATTTATCTATATTCCTATATTCTATTTATCTATATTCCTATATTCTATTTATCTATATTCCTATATTCTATTCTTAAGCAATACTGCACCTCGGGGATTTGTGGTGTATGGCCAATATAGCTGTTCTTAAGCACGACGCAACGAGGAGTGCCTAGATAAAGCCCTTAACCGTTGTATATAGGCCATATACTGTTCCACGAACCCCTTAGGTGCCTTATTGCTATTATAAACTGGTTACTACACATTATAGAGGAATACCATAGTGTGTAGTATCTGCAGTATACTACAGTTTACTATATCATTATATAGTAAGTACTGTAGTATTCTATATTATACTACAGTTTACTATATCATACTATTAGAAGTACTGTAGTATTCTGCAATATACTACAGTTTACTATATCATTCTATAGTAAGTACTGTAGTATTCTATATTATACTACAGTTTACTATATCATTCTATAGTAAGTACTGTAGTATTCTATAGTATACTACAGTTTACTATATCATTCTATAGTAAGTACTGTAGTATTCTATAGTATACTACAGTTTACTATATCATTCTATAATAAGTACTGTAG